>NC_057866.1:238014858-238314858 GCF_019393635.1 Dromiciops gliroides | reverse complement strand
TTTCATCTAGAAACAGAAGAGGAAAGAGAAGAGTGTGAGGCATGCATAGAAGAAAGAGATAAAGACACTGAAAGAAAATGAGATGGGGGGCAGTAAGGTAGATAAGCATAATACACAGGCAAAAAGAGACAGGAAACAGACACATAAACATATCCTTTTAAAAATTAATTAATTAATTTTATTTTTTGCAGGGCAATGAAGGTTAAGTGACTTGCCCGGGGTCACGCAGCTAGTTAAGTGTCAAGTGTCTGAGGTCATATTTGAACTCAGATCCTCTAAAGATATCCTTTTTTTAAATTAAAAAAAAAACACATTGGTTATAAAAGTATTATATTTCCCACTCAAAGTTTAGAATGTTAGGGATTGATAAAATTCATTCTTCTTTATTTTCAAAGGACAAAAAAAATTCATTTGGAAAATTTTGCATTTTTACACACACACAAAAAAAGAAAAGAAAAATTTATTGTCTCATTTTTTGGTACTTATCATCAAGCCAGATGAAATTAATATAGGAGGAACAGGCTCTTGGAACTAAAGGCCTTTTACTATGCCCAGCCTCCCCCACATAGAGAATAAGCAGAGATACAAACTTGTTTCTAAGTGCATCAGGACTGAAACTAGATGAGAAAGCTGATTCTATAGTGACTCACATTTAAGGTGTAGAAAGGCCTTCCCTAACAACTCTATGAAGCAGGTAGTACAAGTGTTATCATTCCCATTTTGCAGATGAGGTAAGTCAAAGCCCCGATTTCTTTCTGCTCTACAAGACCTCCTAATTTGCTTCTGTTTCCTTTGATGATTAAAGCTATGGCCTAGAAAACATCACAATCAGTCAAATGATTTATTTCAAGGCACTTTTGTGTAATCAATCAGCTGCATTGGTTTCTTAGGACTTAGAAGCAATAGATGACTGTGAATTGACTTAATTATTATTATTTTTTTTTACTCTGGTGTCCTCTAGATACATGTAAGCTGCATAGGAACAGAGGTCAGTTTAAAAAAACAAAAAGCATAGCACATATATAAGAAGAAATCAAAGTTTACTGACTCTCCAGTTTTCTTTTCTCCCATAAAACTATAAAGAAGTAAAGTTGGAATATTGCTAGTAACTGTGTATAATGTTCGATAGATTTTAATGAAGTTAAATTCTACAGCCAAGGAAATAATTTTTCATTTGGATCCAACTCTGCAGATGTAAGCAAAATGTATTTCAGTATATAATAATTTAATTTACTAGATTTTCTCCCTTATATCCGCAATCTCTCCCTTTTCAATCTGTCTTCCAGATAGCTGCCACATGATATTCTTAAAATACAATTCTGACCACATTATTACTCTGCTCAAAACTCTGCAGGGGTTCTCTATTGTTTGCAGGAACATTTTCAGCCTACTTGTTTCCTTCAAGGTTCAACTTGGGTATGTCACCTACATGACACTTTCCTTGAAATAACTTTATTATTTATTTATTTATTGCAAGCATATTGTATTGCCTACCCATGCATCCCCACAGTAGCGTATCAGCTTACAGAAGAGTTTATTTCAGTTTAGACTTAGTATTCCTGAAACTTACCACAATGCCTCTAACTTAATAATATTTGTGGAATTGAAGCCAACAGTGAATCTAGACACCAATTTGGGATAGGAAGGGATGATCATACTGTAACAATCAGATTTTAAAAGTCTCAATAGAGTTCTCCTCCAAAACATCCCTATATGCTGCAAAAACAAAACAAAACAAAAAATTCCAACCAAAATAAAAACCAAATGAACAAAAAAACCCCGAACAAATAAAACCCAAAAACCAGCTATGTGGCAAGTCCATTCTAGGCAGTATAACTCAGGAGAGACCTTTTCAATATGGCAAGGAAAAAAACTCTCTTTAACAGAATATCACATGCAAAAAAAAATGGGGGACAGGTTTGGGGAACCCAAGTGTGTACCCTAAGGAGGCAACTAGTTTAGCACCAAAACTTGGGTGATTGTACCTTTCAGGTTCTCAAAAACCTTATTTTTACAGCTTCATTAGAAAAGGAAATTTTGTTCTGCTACCTGATATCTGTAAGTTTTTGAAATCACGATTAAGTATTTTTTTTCACCATTAAGTATTAATGATTAACAGCATAAATGAAAGCATTACCAAAAGCAGTAAACATTTCCAGTCTCCTGACCCACACTATGGTATGCCATAGCTATGACTTTAGAGAAGGTGTATAAGAAAGAGGATGTCAATTGAGCCAACTTGTACTTTTTTCTAAGAAATGCAGACACTGGGGGCTGTGCACCATAATTATGTTCTTATGAACTCTGAACCTACCATAATCTTCCCAAACTGCAGTAAGGTATGAGGACCAGGTGAATGTGGTCTATTAATTAGTGCTATGTGATCCTGACAAGAGCTAATCCCCCTTCCTAAAACCCTCACAAGTACATGAAGCTTTGATGCTCAACTGATAGCAAAGTGGGGGCTAATGCAAGGCAAGATAAAATGTAAGATGATGAGTGAGCAATAAGGGGAGGCCAGGCGTATCCTTAAATATCAGTGATTTACTAATCATGCCTGCATGAAAATTACCTTCTGGACTAGTCCTAAATTTCAAAGCCAATGGGAAGCAATTTCTATGACTTTTCCTACTTTCTTACTAAATTAGCTCCGTGAGGTAGAAGCTAGTTAAGATGACTTTTTCTCCAAAGAACTAGTTCGTACACACACAATACCACTGGCAACGTGATACTGTTTCCTCCTTAACAGGTGTTTCTTCTCCCTGTCTTTTGTAACTGAGCACTAAAACCCAGGTAAGCCTCACTGGCATTAAAATAAAGAGCCCCTGAAAAAGTAATTTTATTCTGCAGAAAACACAACATGTACAAGTAAAAAGGCTGAAAACCCTGCTTGGTCTGTGGCATCCTTTACTGAAAGAAATCAATACTCCAGTAGTTCTTTAACATCCTCATTTCAAACTAAAGAAAGAAACAAACAAAACCTAAAGTGGTTACAAAATTTGAAAGCTGTTATCTCGTGTTAACAGTCTAAAATGCCTCTCCTTCGACTTCCCCTTGTCCCCTGCCCCAGTTAGCAGTCTCTTCTCATCCTGGAACTGATTAGCGACTTTGGGCCAAAGCAGACATAGTCTTTCTCCAAGGTCGAGCAAAACTAGAGCAGTGTTAACATGAAAGACATAGGGAAGAGAATTTTTAACTTTACATTATTTGCTAATTCTTATATCCTTATCTTTGTTCCAAGTTTTCAAACATTGAAATAAACCTGCAAAATTAATTCTCCTGTGTTTTCATTATACATTGTATAGCTAAGAAAGTCTGTTTGAAGTTTCATGTGCAATCATTTTTTATTATTATTGTTATTGTTATTATACTATGTTATAGAAATGTTTGTTTTATTCCAATAAATTAAAAATAAAATAAATAATTTTTAAAAAGAAAGTCTATCAGGGGCAGCTAGATGGCGCAGTGGATAGAGCACCGGCCCTGGAGTCAGGAGTACCTGAGTTCAAATCCAGCCTCAGACACTTAACACTTACTAGCTGTGTGACCCTGGGCAAGTCACTTAACCCCAATTGCCTCACTAAAAAAAAAAAAAGAAAAGAAAAGAAAAAAAAAGAAAGTCTATCATCCTCAAAGACCTCTGGAAAAGCCTGCATGTGCACACACAAAATGAATGAAGAAACTGATTTCCTTGCCTTTCTTTCCTGCCTAATAAAGCACTGCATAGTGTTGAAATCCAACAGCAGAGAAAGGTGACATGGCCCAAGGGATATACAGTTGGCCTTGGAGGAAGGAGGGACTATGTTTAAGTTATATCTCTGACACATACTAGCCATACGCCCCTGGGCAAATCACTCGGCTGTTCAGTGACCCTAGGCAACTCTCTGAGATGATAAGTTGAAGAACAGGTGCCAAGCTGCATGGGTGGAGGGAGTTTCTTCAACAGGAAACCGATTTTATTTTATTAACCAATGAAACCATAAATTCTATCCAAAAAAAACCCCTTATTCCTCCAATAAGGTCCTCACGACAAAAAGGCTGAAGTGCCCTCGTAGGTCAAGTTACATCCAAATGCCTTCCTTGACATTCAAGAACATGGCCCCATCCCTATTTCCAGTTTCATCACCCAGACATTACCAATGTGGAATCTCTCTTCCAGTTGGTAAAATAGTACCTGACATGGACATGTAGTCCAGGACTTGTCAGCATCATCATGATCTGCCATACCAAGATAATTCTAGTTGTTATCTATTAGGATGTAAGGAAGCTCAAACGATTACAGATGTGTTAGAGGACATTCATAAAAATGAATACAGACCTGATGACCTGGTTGCACTGCGCACACATCGGAGTGCGCTTCCCTGCTGGGATGTGTTCAGCCCTCTGCACAAAAGTGTCTTGTTCATTTAGCTGAGGCTGGGCTGGGCTGCTTGGTGCAGTTGCTCCAGATGGAGTAACATTGTTTGAGATTCTTCCAGTGGATGGAGCTAAGGATTAAAAGTGAAGAAAATGCCATTAGGAAGATCTTGTTCTGTATTCTACGCAATACCTACCAAAAAGAAAAAAACAAAACAACACAGATCTGTGTAGGGTAGAGAATCTGATATATTTGTTGTAGGATCTATCTGTCCTGCAGTAATGGTCTGTTGGCCAATCTCATACATGCAAGATGTTCCAATATGTTTTTGTGTGTCCTTCATTTTATTTCTTTCTTTCTTTCTTTTTTTGCGGGACAATTAGGGCTAAGTGACTTGCCCAGGGTCACACAGCTAGTATGTGTCAAGTGTCTGAGGTCAAATTTGAACTTAGGTCCTCCTGAATCCAGGGCTGGTGCTTTATCCGCTGTGCCACCTAGCTGCCCCTGTCTGTCCTTCACTTTCTTTTTTTTTTTTTTTTAGTGAGGCAATTGGGGTTAAGTGACTTGCCCAGGGTCACACATCTAGTAAGTGTTAAGTATCTGAGGCCTGATTTGAACCTAGGTCCTCCTGACTCCAGGGCCGGTGCTCTATCCGCTGCGCCACCTAGCTGCCCCTGTCTGTCCTTCACTTTCAAAGAGGACCAATGATATCACCAGTGATGTCTTGGCTTGAGCTTGAATTGGATTTAAGTGGGGCAGAGTGGCACAAAGTCTTCAGCCTCACTCACAGGAAGAGACTTCCTGAGTTACTGAAGTCCAGTGGCAGGACAAAATTCAAGATGACTGAGAATGGCCCAGGATGCAATGGATGACCTTGGCATCTTTAATGCCTGACCAAGCTCTAAGCACTCCACAGAACCTGTTTCAGCCACCTTCACGGCCATTGGAACGAATTGTTTTCATTTTCCCATTCCACCAGGGAAAGTCTTCACATACTTGGGGTAGACATCCCCCTAATTCATCCCCTAACTCCAACATATGATGTATTAAATGAAAGTCTATGTGTGAATGCTAACTTTTTGCCAAACCTATTGTGTTTTTAAGAATGTTAAGACATAAAAAAATGACTAATATAGAAACGTTTTACATAATTTCACATGTATAACCTATACCTGATTGCTTACTACCTCAGGGAGGGAGGAGGGGAGGGAGAAAGGGAGTGATAGAATTTGTAATTTAAAACTTTAAATAAAAATATTTTTTAAAAAAGATTCTTAAGACTGGCTCAGGAGAGTTGCATTGTCTGAAATTCAGTCCAGCAACAAAATGGCACCTTTTTTTTCTCTTTTATGTAAAGCTCCTTATAATCTGATAGCCAAGTGTGTACAGGAGCGAGCCCCTGAACTCTGTGAATTTTTCAAAATTCAGCAAAGCCTATAAAAAAGTGTCTCTGTCTGGTGGAACAGGCCCAGTAAATTTGCAAAATCACTCATAGGGTAAAAACCAACTCTCTTTCCACCCACCTCCTAACCTGACTGCTTTTCTTCTTCCTTTGCCCCCATTCACCTATTGTAATACTTAAAAATACCTAAGTATAGGTCTGGAAGCAGAGGTAAGAGATTACACCTTTGCTTCCATATATCAATCACTGACCTAGAACCCTAGGTAATGAAGAAAAAAATGGTAAAATACCACTGATTCAAGTTACAGATGAAATATCTCCTACGTAATAACTGATGGCTGGAAAAATCAACTCTGCTGCTCCTTCCTGAAAACTTGAAGCATCCTGGGTCCTCACAGTCCTCCTGAAGACCAAGATGACTGTGAAGAATATCTTTCATGATTTTATTTAGATAACTAGAGTTTCATGCATGAATAATGATTTACTACCACAAAAAAAGACTCATGTAAAGTAAAGTAAGTAAACTAACCTGGTTGATTCTCCTTTTCAATAAAAAAAAATAAAACTAATTTAAATTTAATGTTTTTTAAAAATTAAAAAATCTCCCAATCAAGAAGACTGCATTAATTTAGCATCCTGCCCCACTTTAAATATTATCCACTAATTAGAAGATAGCACTACTGGGGCAGCTAGGTGGCGCAGTGGATAGAGCACCAGCCCTGGAGTCAGGAGTACCTGGGTTCAAATCCAGCCTCAGACACTTAACACTTACTAGCTGTGTGACCCTGGGCAAGTCATTTAATCCCAATTGCCTCACTAAAAAAAAAAAGAAGAAGAAGATAGCACTACAGTCTCAAGTGTGTGGTAGATGGCTTCAATTAAAAGAAACTCAGAAGCACAGAATCACAGATTTTGGAACCAGAAAGGCCTCAGAGATCCTATGGTTCACTGCTCTTTCTTCAAGCAGATAAGTTGATATTCTAGTTTTACAGATGAGTGGTAACTGTGGCAGTTAGCAGTTAAGTGATTTTGCCCAAGTAACACAGTTAATATTTTATGGGAAGAGGACTAAAGTCTTTCCTCCTAAATACAGTGTTCTTTCTACTCTGCATGCAAGGACTTATTTCTAACTTGTATTATAATTATTTGTGTACATATATTAATTTCATAATGATTAAGAATTCCTTAAGGGCAGAGACTATATTGCTTTTCACATGTGCATGCCTAGCAGTTAACACAGTGCACTGTGCACATAATAAATAGATGTTGAAATCAAACAGATCCACGATGACATCATGATTGTGATCATTGGAAATTATCAAAAAGGGATTAAATTATGCTCAGTTTATTCTTGCAATAATTTTTTGTCGTATTGATAGTATAATGGTCTGGGGGAAAAAAATACCTACATCCTGGGAGCAAACATACCAGAAACTTATAGTTGTTTCCCATATGCATAAAGTTTGGTTTCACTTCTTCAGTGTGAATTTCAGAATATTCCTCTAGCATGGGGATCAATGTTAACTAAACCAGCTAACCCCAAGGACCTTTAAAGATAAAACTGGAAGATCAATAAACAACTGGAAAAAAAACAAAGAGAAAAGACCCATATAGTTCTCTAATAAATTCATTTCTCTAGTAATAACTATAAACTCTAAAATCTCAGTCCCTCATGAGGAAGCAGAACTGTTGCAAAGGAAAACAAAGATAGAAGAGTTATCTAGACTAAGAATACACAGAGGAGGTCTGTTTTGGAAGCAATATAGTTTTATGGATGGTGAAGATATTTGAAAGAGGAGAGAATTCCCAAAGAAGACTTAGATAAAATCAAGGGGCTAATATATTGCCAGAAAAAAGTGACCAAGAAAACACCAATAACAACAGGCCTAAAGGCTTATTTTCAATCAATTACTTGTGTTTGTGTGTGTATGTGTGTGTATTAAAAGAATCAACTATACACAAAATATTTTTAGCAATACTTTTTGTGGTAACAAAGACCTGAAAACAAAATAGATGCCCATCAATTGGGGAAATGGCTAAATGAACTGTGGCTCGTGAATATTACTGTACGGTAAGAAATGGTGATGAGGATATAAACAGAAGCATGGGAAGCTCTACATGAACTGATATAAAGTTCGCAGAAAATAAAACAAGATACACAGATAAGGTGAGATAAAGGGCAGAGCCAAGATGGTGGATTAGATGCAGCAACTCGGCTGAATTCTCTCAACATTCTATTCCAAACAACTTTAAAATGACACTTCAAATCAAATTCTGGAGTGGCAGAGCCAACAAAAGGTTGGGGTGAGGTCTTTTTCTGGCCTAAGAAAACTTCAGAGGTTGGCAGTGAGGTCTGAGACACCAGGGTGGAGGCCTGTCTGAAGCAACATTGTCAGGAGCAGCAGCAGTTTTGGGAACTCTCAGCTAAGAAATGGTAAGAGGGCTGGTAGGGGGCGGGGGGGGGAGAGGGGCAGCAGACAACTGGTCAGAAAGAGATTACAGAGAAAAAAAAAAGAGATTACAGAGGAACCTTTCCTGGCACTGGGTATAGCTGGCACTGACCAGTAGTTCTATTGCCCTTATGCAGTTCTGGGTCGAAGTTCCAGGGTGGAGAGGAGAGTTTGTGGTTGGTCAGAAGAGAACAGAGGTCCTGGTCTCAGTTTCAGGAAAATAGGAGTGCTAGTACTTGTGGCTATGGGAAAACAGGGACCCTTGTTGGGTAAAGAACAGAGCACAGAACAAGAGAGTAGTAACCACACCTCTCCATGGATCAATCACGCCACCTCAGAAGCACCAAAAACCCACAGAACCCCAGAATCAACTCTGAAAAGAGCAGCATGAAAAAGCCTAAAGCTTGGGAAAGTGCCTGACCCAACTCCAAGTGAGCAGAGTCCAACTTCATCATAAAGTTCAAAGTCAAGAAATAGGTTAGAAAAATGAGAAAACAACCATGAAAAAATATCTTGATCATAAAAATCTAGTAAGGTGGCAGGGAAGACCAAGACGCAAACTTAGAAGAAGGCAATAATGTGGAAAAGCTAAAAGCATAGCCTCAAAGAAAACTACTATATGGACACAAGCCCAACAAGAATTCCTGGAAGCATTAAAGAACCAGGAATAAGAGTAGTAGAGGAAAAATTGGGAAAAGAAATGAATGATACAAAAAAGTTATGAAAATAGCATTAATAACTTGGTAAAAGAGGCATACCACTTTAAAAAAGAGAATTAGCCTAATAGTAAAAGA
Organism: Dromiciops gliroides; assembly: GCF_019393635.1. Taxonomy (NCBI): domain Eukaryota; kingdom Metazoa; phylum Chordata; class Mammalia; order Microbiotheria; family Microbiotheriidae; genus Dromiciops; species Dromiciops gliroides. Next base: position 238,305,855 of record NC_057866.1, on the reverse strand, counting down.
GGCCACAAGAATTCACTAAACAGCAGAACTCCTAAAAAAAAAAATAGAAGCAGAATAGGCCAAATGGAAAAAGAGGTACAAAAATGTACTGAAGAAAAGAACTCCTTGAGCAATTCAGAACTATGCCCAAAGGGCTATAAAACTGTACATACCCTGTGACCCAGCAATACCACTACTGTATCCCAAAGAGATTATAAAAGGGAAAAGGACCCATATGTATAAAAGTACTTATAACAGTTCTTTTTGTGGTGGCAAAGAATTGGAAATTGAGGGGCTGCTCATCAATTGGGGAATGGCTGAACAAGTGGTGGTATATGAATGTGATGGAATACTATTGTGCTATAAGAAATGATGAGCAGGCAGATTTCAGGGAAACCTGGAAAGACTTAAATGAACTGATGCTGAGTGAAGTGAGCAGAGCCAGGAGAACGTTGTACACAGTAACAACAGCACTGTGTGATTATCAACTATGAAAGACTTAGCTCTTCTAAGCAATACAATGATCCAAGGCAGTTCCAAAATATTGATGGAAAATGTTCTCCACATCCAGAAAAAAGAACTATGGAGTCTGAATGCAGATCAAAGTATACTATTTTCACTTCATTTGTTGTTATGTTTTCTTTCTTGTGGTTTTCCCCTTTTGTTCTGATTCTTCTTTTACAACATAACTATTATGGACATACGGATAACATGATTGTATATGTAAAACTTATATCTGATTGCTTGCTCTCTTGGGGAATGTGGAGGAAGGACAAGAGGGGGAAAATTTAAAAACTCAAAACCTTACAAAAATAAATGTTGAAAACAATCTTTACAAATACTTGGAAAATAAAAGAAAATATTACCAAGAAAAAAAGAAAAAGAAAAGAACTTAAAAGGCTGGATTGGCCAAATGGAAAAAGAGGTACAGCAGTTCACTGCAGAAAATGACTCCTGAAAAATTAGAATTGGAAAAGTGGAAGCTAATGACTACATAAGACATCAAGAAACAATAAAATTAAGTCAAAAGAATGAACAGAAGAAAATGTAGTAATGATCAACTGTGAAAGACCTAGATGCTCTGATCAAGACAATGATCTAAGACAATTTCAAAGGACTCATGATTAAAAAATGCTATCAACCTCCAGAGAGAACTGATGACCTCTAAGTGCAAACAGAAGTATAATTTTCTCACAACTTTTCTTTCTTTCTTTCTTTTTTCAATATGGCTAATATGGAAATACGTTTTGCATGATTTCACATATGATATCAATATTGCTTGCCTTCTCAGTGGGTTGGGGAGGAGTTGGAGGGAGAAAATTTGGAGCTCAAAATTTAAAAAGAAAAGAACATTAAAAATTAATAATAGGGGGCAGCTAGATAGAGCAGTGGATAAAGCACCAGCCCTGGATTCAGGAGGACCTGAGTTCAAATCCAGCCTCAGACACTTAACACTTACTAGCTGTGTGACCCTGGGCAAGTCACTTAACCCACATTGCCTGGCAAAATAAATAAATAAACAAACAACAACAACAACAACAAAAATTAATAACAGGGGCAGCTAGGTGGCACAGTGGATAAAGCACCAGCCCCAGATTCAGGAGTACCTGAGTTCAAATATGGCCTCAGACACTTGACACTTACTAGCTGTGTGACCCCGGGCAAGTCACTTAACCCCCATTGCTCCGCATAAATAAATAAACAAAAAAACAAACAAACAAATAAATGATAAGGGGCAGCTAGGTGGCATAGTGGATAGAGCACTGGTCCTGGAGTCAGGAGGACCTGAGTTCAAATCCAGCCTCAGACACTTAACACTTATTAGCTGTGTGACCTTGGGCAAGTCACTTAACCCCAACTGCCTCACCAAAAACAAAAACCAAAAATATAAAGATAAATAAAGTTTTAAAAGAAAGCAATATACACAATTATTATAACAACATAAAGAGAAAGAAAAAAAAGTACAAATGAGTCCAAGATAAAATAGACACCAAGGCACCACAGATTTAAACTCTATGTAAAGGACTCTAGAAGCTAACAGATCTAACCTTCTAATATTAGAGATGAGGGAAGTGGGACACAATAGGGTAAAATGATTTGCCCAGAATCATGCAGCTAATAAATGTCTAGGTCAGAATTTGAACTCAACTCTTCTTGACTTTGGGCAGCGACATGGCACAGTGGATAGAGTGCTGGGCCTGGGGTCAGGAAGACTCATCTCTGTGAATTCAAATCCAGTCTCAGACACTTACTATCTGTGTAACCCTGGGCAAGTCATTTGCCTCAGTTTCCTCATCTGTAAAATGAGCTAGAGAAAGAAATGGCATCACAAAGTCAGTCACTACTGAACAACTTCTTTTTTAAAAAAAGAGTAATAAACATTTTTTATTGAAAGTTTTGAGTTCCAAATTCTACCCCTCCTTCTGTCCCTCCCTCCCCTCCCCTTTCCCTGAGGCAGTAAGCAATCAGACATAGTTGTACATGTGCAATTATGTAAAATATTACCAGGTTAGTCATTTTGTATAAGAAAACTTGAATAAAAGAAAAAAATGAAAATGAAAAACAGCATGCTTCAGTCTATTTAATCAATATCAGTTCTTTCTTTGGAGTGGATAGTATGCTTCATCATTTGTCCTTTGGGATTGTCTTGGATCATGCTATTGCTGAGAATAGTTAAGTCATTTACAATTCTTCAGCAAACAATATTGCTGTCACTGTGCACAATGCTCTCCTGTTTCTGCTCACTTCACCATACAACACTTCATACAAGTCTTACCAGGCCTTTCTGAAATCATCCTGCTTGTCATTTCTTATAGCACAATAATATTCCATCACCATCATATACCACAGCTTCTTTAGCCATTCCCCAATTGATGGGCATTCCTTTGGTTTCCAATTCTTAGCCACCACAAAAAGAGCTGCTATAAATATTTTTTGTAAAAATAGGTCTTTTTAGGGGGCAGCTAGGTGGCGCAGTGGATAAAGCACCAGCCCTGGATTCAGGAGGACCAGAGTTCAAATCCAGCCTCAGACACTTGACACTTACTAGCTGTGTGACCCTGGGCAAGTCACTTAACCCCTTATTGGCCCACAAAAAAACAAACTAAAAAACAAAATCAAATAGGTCTTTTTTGGGATGTCTAGGATATAAACCTAGCAGTGGTATTGCTGGATCGAAGGGTATACACATGAAAACAACTTCTTGACTCTCTGTTTCTGTGTCCTATCCATTAGGAAGAAGGCAGTTTCTACCAATGACAAAGTTACACTTATCTAGGGTATGAAAATAACTAGCACAACTGGAAAAAGCTATTAAAACGTAACACTGAAGCAAATGTAGTCATACGTAAATACCAGGGCTAATCCATAGTAAGTTTCTGATCCTTTTCATAGATAAATTTTGCAACCTAACATGCCAAAGAATATGTTTTCAAAAGCATGGAGGACATTCTTATACATACTGGAATTTTTTACTCCATAATGTCTGAGCACTTTGATGTTTAAAAAAGGCAGGGGAATGGGAGAAGAGGCGACTTCTCTTTCCTGCGGACATCGCAAACAGATGGCAGGCTAAAGTAGAGTTGGAACATTTTATTTGTCTAGTTCATTATGTGGAAAAGCATATGCAGCAGCATATGATTCATGATACAAGTATGAAATGACACACAGCAGAAATGGGCAGGGTTTACGGTGGCCAAATAGTAGATTGGAAGCAAAGTATTTAGGGGTTTTGGGGGGAGGTTGTGTAATTTATTGAGTGGAATCCAAGATTTTCTTTTTTCTTCCCATTTCTTTGACTAAAAGTTGAATCGGTCTGATGAAACCATCATCATTTCTCAAATGGCTGAGAATGTTGGCATGTGGGCCATGAAGAATTGGAACAGGTGCAACCAAGGCCAAATATCAAAAATATCTGCAACTTCAGAAGGTCTGTTTCTTCTACAAGCAACAAACCTTTCAACTCTAAGAGCACAGATTAAATTGGATGTAGAGTGTCTTAATTAAAGTGAGTACAGTGGTTTGGGTTTGTTTCAGTCCTGCTTATTACAATTCCCTGTATCACATACCATCCATATCCAGCAATTAAATCCTCTGGCATTACACAAAGAAATCTGGGAATAACTGTGAGGAGCAACCCTACATCTTCCTGGTTCAAAAACTGGGGAAAATGTTCACTCTCTAAGTTGTGCTTACTCTCAACCTACAAAGCCAAACAAATGACCTTACTTATTATAACACATATGGCAGCTCTCTAAACAATAACAATGACTACAGAAATTAGTTTAAAAACTATAGAGATTAATGGTTTCCTAACCTCCCCATTGGGGCAGCTGGGTGGCACAGTGCTGGACCCGAAGTAAGGACCTGAGTTCAAATCCAGTCTCACATACTTACTAGCTGTGTAAGACTTGGCAAGTTACTTAACCTCTTTTTGCTTCAGTTTTCTTAACTGTAGAATGGAGATCTTGGAGAAGGAAATGGCAAAGGACTCCAGTATCTTTGCCAAGAAAACCCCATAAAAATGGGGTCACAAAGAGTCAGCCACGACTAAATGACTTAACAATAATAACCTCTTCATTTCTTTTCAAGGTATCACCATCCTTCCATTTACCAAGTTTGAAATTTCTGCATTATCTTCAACCCTTCATTTTTCCTCATCCACCCCCACCTCCACCCCAAATCAATTTCAAAGCCTGGTAGATTGTCCCTCTACAATATATTTCCTGTTCAATTCCTCCTTGGCATTCACATAAGTCATAACTCTAGTTCAGACCCTTATCAACTCTTGCCTGGATCATGGTAATGACCTCCTAAAGGGTCCCTTTCCTTCCAGTTTTCTACCCTTTCTAATACATTCTCTTGCTGCCAAAACATGCTTCCTATTAGACATCTGTTTATAGCGTCACTCTCTTGGTGAAGAATCTCAAGTAGTTCCCAAATGGCTCCAGGATAAAACACAAAGTCATTAGAGATTCAAAATTAAATGCACGGGGCAGCTAGGTGGCGCAGTGGATAAAGCACTGGTCCTGGATTCAAGAGGACCTGAGTTCAAATCTGACCTCAGACACTTGACACTTACTAGCTGGGTGACCCTGGGCAAGTCACTTAACCCCCATTGCCCTGCAAAAACCCCCCCAAAAACAAAAAAACAAAAATTAAATGCACAAGGATAAAAACTAGACCCAACTTCATTGGCATAGGGTGCTCCCTGGGGAGGAAACTGTCTCCCAGTGCAGGTAGGCACCTTTTCTGCAAACTCATGGTCTTAGAGAGTTCCTAAGAGCACTGGAAATTTAAGGGACTGGCCAGATTTTCCTAGCCAATGTGTCAGAGGTCTTACTCCAGCTCATCTTTTTAATTCCATTTGTCATATTTAGAGGAAAAAAAGAACACCCCACAAACTAACTTCATGTATCAGTGGTGGGAGATAAATGGTGAGCTGTTAGAAAAGGCAAGAGAAGATAATTTGGCACATTTTAAAACGCATAATTTATATATATATATGTTTTATTTTTGTAAGATAGTGCCCTTTCCAGATTTGAACAATTTTGTTGATGAAGAGGCATCCCCACCAGGATTCTTCCTATCTCCCTAGAGCCCTGATGAGTGAGTTCTAGCAGTGTGACAATCCCCTTCTATTCACAAATGAAGGGATCAAAGTTTGTCCTCTCTCTATCTCTGTTCTTTATTAGACATTCCTAAGGAGGAAATTCCCTTATACCAATGCAGAAAGATATTTCTTTTTCAATTTGTAGTCAAAGATTTGTCTGGTCACTTTGAGGTTAAGTGATTTACCCAGGATCACAGAGTCATATATGTTCAGAAGCAAAACCTGAAGTCGAGTTCTTGACTCCAATGCTGACTTTTTACGACACCATGCTACCTCTCTGGTCTCATATTTTTGTTCATTCTCCTTGTATTTTCAATGGTGTGAAAATTTCTTGCCCATGTATGACTTCTACTCTTAATTCTATTCATATTTTTCCATGTAAAACTGATAAATTTTAATGTAGTAATAAAATGGTGTATTTTAAATATATAACAAGCAGATGAAATGATTTGTCATATTGGAAAAATCCTGGAGTGAAGAGAGCTGAGTATTAGTTAACTCAGCTCTCTTTTCTCTTATCTTGTTGGACGTGTCCCCACCACACAAACCTCACTGTCAGTCAACTGTCTGTGGATGCCAGCTACACCCTCCTCCAAATCTCAGTCTTGTATCACTCCCACCATTGGCCACCTTAACTCCTACACATGTATTTCTGAATGAAGATGGAGAAAATCAGGCAACCATTCTGAGTCCACTACAATTTTTTTTTTTTCACAACCTCAACTGGTCCCTCACTGGTGCTAGGCAACCCCTATTATTTATTTATTTTTTAAATGTATGAGGTATTTTATTTTTTCCGTTACATGTAAAGATAGTTCTCAACTTTTGTTTATACAAGCTTTACAATTTAGGCAACCCCTATTATATGACCTCTATTAGTAATTCACTATTGACCCCTCTACAGCTGCTCTTCCAAATCTTTTCATTCCCCTTCAAATCTTCCATGCTCTCTCTCCTACTCTCTCAGGTGAGAACCATTCTTCGTATTTTATAGAAAACAAAATAAAAACAGGCCATTCATTGTGAGCTTCCTTTTCTCTTCTCTTCCTCATCTTCTATCCTTTTTTTTTTTTTTTAGTGAGGCAAGTGGGGTTAAGTGACTTGCCCAGGGTCACATAGCTAGAAAGTGTTAAGTGTCTGAGGCCGGGTTTGAACTCAGGTATTCCTGACTCCAGGGCCGGTGCTCTATCCACTGTACTACCTAGCTGCCTTTCTCCTCTTCTATCCTTGTGCCACTATTTCCTCCTTCACCCCTATGTCACATGCTGAAATGACCTTATTCCTTACCAAGGCTAACCCCTCTGCTTGTTACATTCCATCCTATCTCCTCCAACAGATTTCCTCCATCTTCCACTTGTTGAATTCATGGGAGCTGATATGCCACTTTCACTTAATTGTAATCTCTCCCCATCTACTGGCTCGTTCCCTATTGTTTGCAAACATGTCCACATTTTCGCCATCCTAACAACACCCCACTTGGCCCTTTGATTCCCACTAGTGATCGTCCTACAATCTTTCTGCTCTTTGGGACTAAACTTGAGGTCATCTTTAGTCAGTGCCTCTGCTTTCTTCTAATTCTTTTCTTAACCCTTTACAATTTGGCTTCAGACCATATATCATCCCACCAAAACCTGCCCCCTCCACAATTACTGATGATCTGTTAGGCGCCAAATGCAATGACCTTCCTTGACCTCTCTGGAGCCTTTAACACTGCTAATCATGCTCTCCTCCTTCAAATTTTTGGTACGCCACTCTCTCCTGGTTCTCTTCCTATATATCCGATTACTCTTTTGCTAGATCCTCTTCTAGATCACACCCTCTAACCATAGGTGTTCTGGTTCCTCTTTTTCTTCTTCCTTTTTCTTTTCCTTCCTTCCTCCCTCCCTCCCTGCCTCCTTTCCTATCTTCCTTCCTTCTCTTTTTCCCTCTTTCCTTCCTTTCTTCCTCCCTCCCTTCCTTCCCTTCCTTTTTTCTTTCTTTTTTACTACTTCACTTGCTGATATCATCATCTCCCATGGATTTGAGAATCAGTATAAAGAATTGCCTGCTCATATTCTATGAACATTTATCAATTGGGAATGGCTCTTATTTTTACATATATTTGAAAACTGATGGACTCATGGTATAGACTGAAGCATTTTTTTTTCTTTATTTTTCTTACGCACAACCCCCCCAAGAACATGGCTAATATGGAAATATGTTTAGCATCACTTCATGTTTGTAATGGGCTTTGTATTTCTTGCCTTCTCAATGGATGGAGGAAAGGCTTGAAGGAGGGAGAGAATTGGGAACTGAAAACAAAAATAAAATTCAAAAGAAAGTAAAAATAAAACAAAAAAGAGAAAAGAAACGATTGACATTAAAAAGAAGGCACCAATAATATGTTTGTTGGGTTTCTTTTTTATTTAAAGAAGCAAAATGTACACTCCTAGAATGTGTAAACTCTAAGATTATACATGGTCAATATTAAATAAGAAACAATTATCACATTGCCTGACATGTGAGCTTAGTGCTAGCATGTGTGGAAGGACCTGTATAAAGGCTTCTGCTCCTTTAATGGGTTATATGTCCCCATGGACACGTTTACTAATAATTAAAGACTCCATTGGCTTCTTGACAACAGCAGGGATTTTAAGTGAAAGTTGGGTTAATCAGGAGTTCTGTGTACATACCACTAAAGAAAACATCAAGTTGGTATTATTCTAAGATGTTATAACAACTGCTACTCAGAAAACCAGAAAGAAAATTTTCAGCACAGCTAAAGGACAATAACAACTGTGAAGAAAAACAGGGCAAAGTTTTTCTAGTTATGTGAATGGCTCCATGCTATCAGTGACAAGGCTTTCAGGAGATCATTTGAGAATTTGCCAATATACAATAATTCCATGACTTTAGAATCAGAATGGACAAGTTCTTGCTCATGTTTAAAATCCAAGAAAGGTAAATATGTTTATTTCACATCTTTCTGTTTCTGTCCACTTCAGCAGATTTTTTTTTTTAAAAAAGGAAAGAGCATAAAGAAATGTATAGCCAAATCAGAGAGGAAAAAAATGGAAGAAATAGGAAATCATCTTTAAGGTCTTAAGCTCTGCCTCTCAATTATATGAGCACAACTATATGAACATGGGTCTTATTTTAACAAGTAAGCTAATAGAATGCTGGCAGAACTTTTCCTGACTCAGAAGAAAACGTCTATTTGATGACAAGTGGTTCATAAATAACTACCAATTAAAGGGAGTCCACAACAAAGCCACGAATATCATATTAGATAGTTATTAAGACCTAGAAAAATATTTTAACATTTCACGAAACTGCTGCTTGTATATGTAAGGGAAATAAATTCATCTGAAAGATTTTTCAAACAAATAGTATTATGTATGAAATAGGAGGTGTAACAGGGACATAGGAAATGTCTACTTATTTGGTAAGTATAATATAATAAGATGTAATCTCTCCACATTGTATAAATTGACAGTATAAATAAAACCTAAAGGGATAAGCTATCTGAATGATTGCTCTTTATTTATGGATGGCTTACTGCACAATACAATCTGCTAGAATTTTTGCTTTGTTGTAGATGTTACTGGAGAATCCTTGTGTCAGGGCAATGTGGGGGAAGCCCACTGGTGACTGAGAAAAGGTTGTTAATGGCTGAGTAAGAAGAAAGTACATCTCAGATGTTTCTACTTTTCAGCATACCCTGAATCAAGATAGTCTTTTCCATCTCTCACTTAATTCTTTTCTCTCCTCTCTCCTCTCTCTCTCTCTCTGTGTCTCTGTCTCTGTCTTCCTCTGTCTCTCTCCCCTCTCAAATCCCAATACTTTCAAGTTCCTTGTTTCAGCCCTTCCCAACTACGCCAGGAGCCAATCTCTCTGTTTCTCTTTTTCCTAGATCTTGACCATGTTTTATCTCTTCTCTCTTTGGACCTGATTTTCCTCCCACCCCGCCCCCGCTTCTGTTGAGAATATATATGGTTTTTCCTCTCAGATCTACCTCAGGTACACACTTCCTCTCAGATTACCTTAGCCTGGTAATCAATCTATCCTGGATTTCTGGCTTCTCTCTCTACCTAGTTGTTCCGTGTTCTTGGGCAATGATCTCAAGGAAACCATTTGCAGCTATTCAAAAGAAAGGCCAGAACTTCTCCAGACTGCACACAAATCATAAAATGAAAACAAGTCTGCATTAATTAGCATCCACTTTGTGGGAGGTGGGGGAGAATGATGAAATAGACAAAATTTGTCTTTTGTTCTCCCTTCCACAACCACATTTTATTCTTATACTCCATGTTTTACATCGTATTTGGGGAGAAAATTCCTATAAAAAGCTTCGTGTGAGTTGTTATTTTCAAAATGGAAAGTCTTTCACAGGGATTCAAAAAAATTGCCTTCTCAGGCATAAGATGGGGGAGATGGCTGAAGTGAATTAGGTGTGTAATAGTTACGAATCACAACAAACAGGCTGCATGCTCTTCTACTCCAAATGCACTGAAAGGGTTGTACAAACTTTAAGGTGCCCGGAGAACATCAACTGTTAACATCATCCTGTCAGTCTTCCATACTCATGAGAAAAGACCACCCTTTCTCACTGCTTTTCCTCAGTGCCATTACTTGTCCTCATCAGGATGTTCTGCCTTTCCCACTTTATTAATCTCTAACTCTGCTTAATGTTAATCCTTTGCCTCCTCCTTGATTCTGCCCAAAAACAGCTGAATGCTACTGGAGAAAAAGGCAAAACCTGTTCTTTTTATGCCCCTGATAAATTTACATTATTTCACATAAGTGTCTCCTTAACTAGCTATTTATATCTTCTTTTGCCCATTAAATGTGGCTATCTCCTCCAAGACTGGATCCACAGTCCTTTACTCTCTTCACAATATGTCTCATGGCAATGTCATCATCTATTCAGGTAATTCTGAAATCCATCCTTAGCTTTCTCTCCAAAGCTCTGGTCCCTTCTGCCTTTCTAACTTCTTACTGGGTGTTTCTCCACAGAGATCTTCCACCAGAATCTCAAAGTCAGCATGTCCAAAACAGAACTAATCATCTTTCCTTCAAATCTCCCTCCCCCTTCATTCTGCTTATCTTTATTCGTGACAGCATCACCTGAGTCATATAAGCTGGAAACTTCGGCATTATCTTTGATGTTTCCCTTTAATTAATATCTCTGCTTCCAAACAGTTGCTAAGTCCTGCTTCACTACATCTCCTACCCTAGTAAAAGTCCCTTGCATTCACACTTCATGCCCTTACGCTCCCGTACCCTTATGTCTCCCAAGCGTTCTTTCTTCCCCCATTCTATTCCTTCTCTACTCATATAATTTCACTTCTCTACTCAACCACTGTAATTCCAGAGTATCTATAAAATAACACAACTCAATCTGACTCCAACCAACCCTGACAAACTGGATATACTTATTATAACCTGTTTATGCCCTGTGTTTGCTCATGCTGTCCCCTCATGGTTGGGAAAGGATCTTGTCATCTTCCCAATCTATTGAAAACCCTTCCTCCCTCCCAGGCCCGATTCAGATGGTATTTTTCATATTCGGTCACATAGCACAGGTATTTGTGAATATGTCAGTCTATCGTTTCACTATAAGCTCCTTGAGGGTAGAGTCTATCTCTTACTTGATCTTTATATAACACTATCTCCATAGTGTTGGGGCAGCTGGGTGGCACAGTGGATAGAGTGTGGGCCCGGAGTCAGGGAGACTCCTTTTCCTGAGTTCAAATCTGGACTTAGACATTTACTAGCTATATGATCCTGGGCAAGTCACTTAACCCTGTTTACCTCCATTTCCTCATCTTTCAAATGAGCTAGAGAATGAATCGGCAAACCACTCCAGGATAAGTCCTGGCCTCTCAATTTATATCATGGGGTTGGCTGCTGACTGTAAGTGTTTCTGAGAATGTTTTTTTAATACCAAAGGTTTAAACAAGACCCTTGGCTAAACAGATGAAGCTTCTGTTACATTTACAACAATGTTGTAATAGTCAAGATGAATTATACTACACTATCTTACAATTTTGTCAGAAAAATTGCATTAAAAATCAATGCATGATTCATTTTTGTTTTAAGAATTAGCCAAGTTCTTAATTCATTCTAAGAACAGTTGTAATTTTAACTTAAATTTTGACAATTTTAAGAATTTAAAATTTATTCATAACATTCTAATAATTGTTTATTTTTTTAAAGATAAAATCCCAATACAACTTTTACCCACCACTTTAAAAAAAATGAAACACTGGTCTCTATTTTAAGGAGATTCATTTTGTTTTTGTTTTTTGGGGGTTTTTTTGGCGGGGCAATGGGGGTTAAGTGACTTGCCCAGGGTCACACAGCTAGTAATTGTCAAGTGTCTGAGGCCGGATTTGAACTCAGGTACTCCTGAATCCAGGGCCGGTGCTTATCCACTGCGCCACCTAGCCGCCCCCTAGGAGATTCATTTAAATTGGACTTTTTCCAGGCTAACTAACTTTAGATAAATGGAATTTTAAAATGTTGTTGTTGATGAAGATGATGATAGTAGCTAAGGTTTATATAACACTTGAAGATTTGCAAAGTGCTTTACAAATATACCATTTGATCCTCACAATAACCCTGGGAGATAGGTGTTATTATTTCCATCTTACAGGTGAGTAAATGGAAGCAGACAAAAATTAAGTGACTTGCCTAGGGTCACATGGCTATTGAGCATCGAAGTGGGATTTGAATACAGTTCTTCCTGACTTCAGATCCAGTGCTACTTCACTTTTTTTTATTTTTAATTTTTTTTTTTTTAGTGAGGCAATTGGGGTTAAATGACTTGCCCAGGGTCACACAGCTAGTAAGTGTTAAGTGTCTGAGGCCGGATTTGAACTCAGGTACTCCTGAATCCAGGGCCGGTGCTCTATCCACTGCGCCACCTAGCTGCCCCGCTACTTCCCTTTTACTGCTTCACTGGCTCTAGGCAGGAGCCTAGAAAAGTGGGAAATGCTTCATTGTTATGGGAGTGAATGCTAAAGGATTTTATGTCCGTTCCTAATGACAACAGGTAGCCAGTGGAGTTTAGCTAGTGAAAGGAGGAGTATGTGTAACATTGTTCGAACTGAACTTTAGAAAAATCACTTTGCCAACTGAGTAGAGGATGGATTGGAGTTGAGAGAGAAGAGGAGACCTGAAGGAAGGATTATTTAGAAATCTAATGCACAGCAATAGTTCAGACAAGAAAAGATTGTCTGTACTCTCACTTCTGTATATGTGTGAGTGGAGAGCAGATACACATATATACACACATGTGATACCAATCCTTGTTTCTGAAAAAAATTAGAAAAATAAATAACTTCTGTTTAACTTTCTCCATTCAAGTCAGTATCTCTAATAGGATTATTGATTGTTAATTACCATGACAGTGTGTATAAAGGATAATGTTCATGCTTAGCGAAGGCAAGAAGGAAGTCTTAAAGAAACACAACAAGCAGAATCCTTAGCTGGTTTATATCTGCTTTATTTAGGCAATTTCTAGACTTGTAAATAGCATACACTCATTGCTTTTTATTTATTTTTTCTCAAATATATATTGAGAAAAATAAGATGCACAGATACGCTCTATAAAGCTATCATTTTATATGTGTATCTCATTTATCTTGTTTAAAGTTTAGTTAAAATGGTATATAGTAGCACACATGATATCTATCTACAGAAGGATTAGAGGGAGAGGATAAGGAATGGGGCAGAGCAGCAGGAGGGGGCATGTAGATAGAGAAAGGTGAGTAGCAAAGGCAGAGAGAGGAAAAAGGTAGGAGAGAGTAGAAGAGAGAGGATGGGGGACAAAGATGGGTCAGGAGAGAGCAAGAAGAGGCAACTGGGAGGGGCAGTGAAAGAGAAGCGAGGAAGGAACTTATATTTATATTTCAGCTTATATTTCGTCCAATATGGTCACAGGAGTGACATGATCAGAGTGCTGTCTTTGGAAGATTACTTAGCAACGTGGAGGATAGAGTGAAGAGGAAAGAGTGTGTAGGCAGTGATAGGAAACTCCTGAATAACATTAATAAATCATTAAATCAATTTTGATTCTGGGTTTTTGTTTGATTGGTTTTTTAATGTCATAGTTTATGCAGTCTAAAAAAGGATAGGCTAATAAAAAATATTTTTAAATGGAAGAGCCAAGATGGTAAAAGGAAGAAATACAGTGAGCTCTTCCTCCTTCCTTACACCTCCTCTGAAGAGATATAGAAAATATATCAGCTTGAGGCAGCTAGGTGGCACAGTGGATAAAGCACCAGCCCTGGATTCAGGAGCACCTAAGTTCAAATCCAGCCTCAGACACTTGACACTTACTAGCTGTGTGACCCTGGGCAAGTCACTTAACCCCCATTGCCCCGCCAAAAAAAAGAAAAAGAAAAAAAAAAGTGTGTGTGTGTGTATCAGCTTGAATCCTGTTAGGCAAATCAAAGAAAACAGAAGTCACAGTGAGTCATTTTTTCCAACTCGGGTAAGCTCAGCACAGGGAGAGTACAGGCTATGAAGCAGGACAAGGAGATATTTTAGACCTGGCACAGATGAGCCTAAACTTTTGGAGGGTGCATTTTCCAGTTCCAGGTTATCAAAGTAGGATGGATTGAGGAGGGGACTAGGGGAAACATTCCAGGATAAAAAACAGGTCATGGGCTCTTGGTTGTGTCAGTATACAAGTTCAGAAGAGAGCAGCAACTTTGTAGCTGGGACCCCCAAGAAAGCAGCAACAGGACCAGAAGCTCAGACAATCCCACCAAAAGTGCTAATATAAAGTCCAAAGTCAGAAAATAGGCTGGAAAAATAAGCAAAAAAAAAAAAAGAATCCTTCACTAAAAAGCTATTATGGGACAGCAGTGCTCAAGAAACAAACACAAAAGGACACAATGACTCCAAAATATCTACAAGCAAAGCCTCAAAAAACACCCAAACAAACCTACAACACAACTTGGACACAAATTCAACTGGAATTTTGGGAAGAGATGAAGCAAGAGTTTAAGCAAAAGAATTTTAATTTTTTTTTAAATGAATGAGAGCACTAGAGGAAAGAATTAGAAAAGAAATGGAGAAAGAACTGAAAAGAAAGTGGTTTGTTACAAAGGGTACAAAACCTTGCCCAAGCAACAAAATTAGGAAATTAGAATGGAGTAAATAGAAGCCAATGACTCCATAAGGCAACAAAGAAATATTAAAACAAAGTCAAAAGTCTGACAAAATAGAAAATATAAGGTATCTCATTGCAAAAATAGCTGGCTTGTAAAAGTGATTGAGGAAAGATAATTTAAGGATCACTGGATTACCTGAAGGTCACAACCAAAAAAAAAAAGTCTAAACATCATATTTCAAAGAAATTATAAAAGAAAACTGCCTAGATCTCTTACAACCAGATCCCAAAGTGTAATTTACTAAGAATCCACTCATTATCTCCTGAAAGAAATCACCAAATGAAAATTCACAGGAACATTATAGCCAAAACCCAGAGCTTTCATGTCAAAGAAAAAAATACTACAAGCACACAGAAAGAAAGAATTAAGTACCAAGGAGCCATAGTCAGAATTACATAAAATTGATTAACAGACACCACTATAAAGGGGTACAGACCATGTAATATAATATTCGAGAAGACAAAAGAAATAGGCTAACAACCAATGATAAATTTCCCAGTAAAATGGCCGGGGGGGCGGGGGGGCAGGAATGGATCCTCTATGAAATAGAGGACTTCTAAGCCTTCATTCCTAATGAAAAGACCGGGGCCAAGAAGAAACTTTGAGTGCAAACACAGGAGTCAAGAGAAACAGTAAAAACGCCAACATGAATGATCATAACGAATGAAATAAAATAAAACACGTTCTAATATGAGATGATGCATGTGTTCCCTCTGAAACCTATCATCAGGGGTCACAGAAGAAATCTAATTAGACAACAAAACCTGGGAGTGGTTCTAATATGTCTTAATGATCTTAAAAAATAATAGAAGGGGGGGCAGCTAGATGGCACAGTGGATAAAGCACCGGCCCTGGATTCAGGAGTACCTGAGTTCAAATCTGGCCTCAGACACTTGAAACTTACTAGCTGTGTGACCCTGGGCAAGTCACTTAACCCCCATTGCCCTCCCCCCCCCCAAAAAAATTTAAAAAAATAGAAGGGGAGGGACAGAATTTGAAACTCAAAATTATAAATAAAAATGTTTATTATCAATCAATCAATCAATGGAACCATGTTGTGTTGAAAGGGAAAATAGTAGAAAGGGAGGGAGAGAGAAAAAAGAGAGGAAGGTTAAGGGAAATTATCTGACATAACTGGGGTATGCAAATATAAATCTATATTAACAAGGAGGAAGAGGTGGGGGATAGAAGTTGACACTTGGACTTCATATGAACTGGTTAAAGGAGGGAGGAATACATCTACACACGCACAGATATCGGAACAGAGATATATTTCATTCAACAGAGGAGGGGGAGATGGGGAGAAAAGAGAAGGAGAATTAAAAGGGAGAGTAGGTTATGGAAAGGATTAGTCCTAAACAAAACAAACTCTAATGATGGAGAAAAATATTTACAGCTCTTTCTGCAGCAGCAAAGAATAGAAAACCAAGGGAGTGTCCAACAACTGGAGAATGGCTGAACAGGTTATGGTGTATAAATGTGACAGAATATTATTGTTCTGTAATAAATGATGGAAGGGATAGTTTTAGAGAAACCTGCTAAGACTTGTAGGAACTAATAGGATGAAGTCAGCAGAACCTGGAAAACAATCCATACAATAATAACAATACTGTAAGGACGACTTTGAAAGGCTGAGTAATTCTGATCATGGCAATGACCGATAAGCTACCTACCCTTGAAAGAGAGGTGAAGGTCTCAATGGGGCTTCTGTTTCTCTTTCTTTCTCAATGAGGGTGGGAGAAGGGGGTGATAAGGTGGACTTTTACTTGTTAAAAAATAAATATTAAAAATATTTTGGGCTGGGGAATCTTATTATAGGGAAGGTTAATATAGAATAATATAAAGCAAGTCATTCATTTAAATGCTAAAAATACTATAAAATATCAGTGAACCGTACAACCATCCTATATACAGTTGGTGTTCAGTAAATCCTTGCTGAATTGAATTCAATGGTTTCATTGAATAATGGCTTCATTATTTAGCATTTTAAGTCTGCTTTTTTTTATGTATCTATTTTCTATTAAGTCATTTATTCTTTGAACAAGCTCAGTTTTCATTTATTTTTCCAAAAAGGCATAGATGACTTAAATATTAATCTTCTTAATCGTACTATGGCTATGTTTACATATTCCTTGTGAGCAAAACCTGCAAATCATACTTAGAAAACCAAAGAATGTCATAGCCCTCTCTGGGTAATCTACTTGTATTCATAGAATGATCGACTACCAGAGCTGGAAGGAAACTTGGAGATTTTCTAGAAGGGACCATCCCACTGTACAGCTGAGGAAAGTGAGAGGTTAAGTAACTTGCCTAAGGTCACAGATCTTTTAAATATTCTTTTATGGTGGGCATATGACTAAAGTATATTTTCTGGAGAACCTGTCTATGGTCCAAATACAACCGCAGCATTCCGTTTTCCCCTGCCCAGTACAAAATGACTTCTTATCCATATTCTAGTACAGAACGAAAATGAAGTCAAATATCATTACTATAATCAGGACCTGGAAAAATGCTAAATTTGGGACATTTCATACTGGATGGGGGAGGAGAAGTTAAGTATATCTTTGTAATATCTATGAAAAAATGAACTTGTTAAAGAAATCCACAGTATAAACAAAGCCCCAGGGACCTGAATCTAGTCAACTAGTCACTAATGAGTTAGTGTATGTGTTTGGCACTAACAAATATACTTCATTAGTAAATTCTTCAGGACCACAAGAGCACATACATCACATCCACACCCACTTTGACTGCAGACTTATTTTTGTGATGACTATTCTGACAAAAACAATTCTCAAATAGTTTCAAAGCATCACAAAATTTCAGAATTGGAAAGGACCTCAGAAGCCACAGCCCTGAAGAAGGATCCCCACTACAACATACCCACTAAGAGGCAAGCTAGCCTAGGCAGAAGACTGCCAATTCGGGGAATCCCCTACCTCCAGAGGCAGCTCCAGCCCAAATCCATTATTTCATTGTTAATAATGTACCCCCTGGGACTAAGACAGAACAAATCCGCGTGGATAGCCATTCAAGCACTTAAAGACAGTTATCATATTCCCCTAGTGAGAATCATCTGCATAGAGATGATGACTGAGTCCAAGGCAGCTCATGAGATGACCAAGTGAAACCACAGATAAGAAGAAGAGAAAAGGGTCTAAGACAGTCTTGGGGGCTAACCACAGCTAGCTGCTTGTTATGAGTTGGATGAAGATCTAGCCATAGGGATCAGCAAGATAGAAGAACCAGGATACTACGGGAAAGAAGAAAGAAGATAGAGAAAATGTCACTGAATTCAGCAATTAAGAAATCATTAGTAACTTTGGAGGAAATGGCTTTGCTTGAATGAGGTCAGAAGTCAGGCAACAAAGAGTTAAGAAGAGTGAGAGGTGGGGCAGCTAGGTGGCGCAGTGGATAGAGCACCGGCCCTGGAGTCAGGAGGACCTGAGTTCAAATCCGACCTCAGACACTTAACACTTACTAGCTGTGTGACCCTGGGCAAGTCACTTAACCCCAATTGCCTCACTTAAAAAAAAAAAAGTGAGAGGAAAGGAAGTGGAGGCATCCATTGCAGACAGCGAGAAATTAGGGTTAGGGATTTTTTCATGAAATAGGAGGTGAGGTTTTCAGCTGAAAGTAGAAGAGGAGCAGTGGCATGTCCGAGAAGGGATGAAAAGGTATGTAAAAGCCACTGTGGTGTATGAGATAGTGAATCTATTAGGAAGGGGTAAAAAGGTTGCCTTGCTGTAGTAAGGACCCACTTAAATTACACCATATACAGTATTTACTGGGATAAAGAAATGAGGGGCAGCTAGGTGGTGCAGTGGATAAAGCACCGGCCCTGTATTCAGGAGGACTTGAGTTCAAATGTGACATCAGACACTTGACACTTGCTAGCTGTGTGACCCTGGGCAAGTCACTTAACCTTCATTGCCCCACTAAATAAAAAATATATATTTTTTTAAAAGGAAAGAAATGAAACATTTACTTTCATATATACTCTTTCCAAATGTAGCATCATATAAACTAGGAAACACCTAACAGTTCTAATTCTACCACTTTGAATAGAAAGTGAAATGCTGATTAGCACACAGAGACAAATTACGAAACAAAGCTCACTCTAAATTTATATTCTATGATCCAGCAGCCATTCCCTATACGGTGGTCTTGTTTCTAAGTCCAAACTACCCAAGTAATTGTTTTAGAAAAAGTTTTTTAAAGTATTTAAATCAAATACTGCAACTTACATTGTACAAAGTAGGATTTTAAAAAAATTTTTATTTTTTGTGAGGCAATTGGGGTTGTATCTTGCCTAGGGTCACACAGCTAGTAAGTGTTAAGTGTCTGAGGCTGGATTTGAAATCAGGTCCTCCTGACTCCAGGGCTGGTGCTCTATCCACTGCACCACTTAGCTGTCCCCAAAGTAGGCTCTTTTAGGGAAAGGATTGTCTTTGTTTTCTGCATCTTTACCCCCAGTGCTTAGCACATTACTTGGCACATAGTGAATGCTTAATAAATGCTTTTTTTCTTTTCTTCAAATAGGAGCAGTCCCACCCACATTCCCCTCCCATGTTTAACAGGGCAACAGGGTATTTGAACTTGGATGGTAGAAAATAAGAAAGACCCCCTTCTTACCTGCTAGGTTTTGACGCTGCCAATTTGGTGACTTGATGACGTTTGTGGATCCTGAAGGTTTGAAAGCCGCTGCAGTGGTGAGGCTGGCTACTCCAGGTCTAGAAGCAACAGGACTTTCTGGGCCCTGGGGCATGTTCCTTGCAGAGGACACAGAAGCTGCAGGCTGGGAGGGCTCCTGAATATTGCTAAGTAGGGACAGAATGGAATAATGTCTGGTGAGAATGCAGCTGTGCTCATAAGAGTCAGGAAAAAAGACAAGAGCAGCTTAAATCTGTATAATGCTTTACAACTTAATAATAATAGTCATTCACATGGCATTTCTTTTTCAAAAATTTATTTTCTTTTTAATTTATGGAATAAAACAAGCATATGAAATATGGAATAAAACAAAAATGATTGCATATGAAACTGCAAATCACATATACAACAAAATTACATGTAAATTTCTTTTTTCTTCCTCTCCCCCCAATGGCTACCATTAGACACAAAGAAGGGTGTGTGTGTGTGTGTGTGTGTGTGTGTGTATGTATGTATGTATACACACACATACATATAAATAATTATTCTATACATACTTCTATTTATCAGTTCTTTCTATGAATGCAGATAACATATTTCTTCATATGTCCTTTATAATTAATTTGGATATTTATAATAGACAAATAACTAATTTGTTCAAAGTTATTCTTAAAACAGTACTGCTGTTACTGTATACAATATTCTCTTGGTTGTGCTCATTTTGCTCTTCATTATTTCATGCAAGTCTATCCATGTTTTTCTAAGATTGTTGAGCTCATCATTTCTTTTTCTTTTTTCTTTTGTGGGGCAATGAGGGTTAAGTGACTTGCCCAGAGTCACACAGCTTCTAAGAGTCAAGTGTCTGAGGCTGGATTTGAACTCAGGTCTTCCTGAATCCAGGGCTAGTGCTTTATCCACTGCACCACCTAGCTGCCCCTGAGTTCATCATTTCTTATAGCACAGTGATATTCCATCATAATCATACACCACAACTTGTTCAGCCATTCCCATTCACTTGGCATTTCAAGGTTTGCATTGGTCATAATCCTTTCATTTGAGGTTCACAATGGTCCAGTAAGGTAGGTACTTAAAGCTATTATCAGTCCCATTTTATAGATGAGGGAACTGAGGCTTACAAGTGAATATCTTGCCCATGCACTATCATTGTCTCTCCTTTCTTCCTCCCCTTCAAATCTCCCACACTATTTCTTTAACATTTTAAAAATGCTGTCCTCGCAAAATTCTGGTGAGGTAAACAGTTTAAGAAGCATCATTATCTAGAATTTACAAATGAAGAAACTAAGTTTAAGTGATCACCACAGTTACATAGATAATCCCAGCTGAACCCAGGATTCTCAAAGTGGCCTTCCTACTTTGAAGTCAATGTTCCTCTGACTGGACTCCTCCATGAAATTTAATTTTTTTGGCCTAACAAGCCCCGAAGACAAACTCTAACATTTAGGTCTGAGGAAGTAATTTTCTTTCTAAAAGCCGACAGTGAGCTCTTGCCCTCTTCCCTTAAATCTAGAAACCCTTTAAATCTGGTCTAAAGTAAGGGCTTCTATATGGTTTGAAATCGGGTTTGGCATTAATGAGTGTAAGCAAGTTCTTTCTGAGAGCAAGGTTCTTTCAAATAACAGCCTCACAGGACAGTGTTAGTAAAAAATCCCAAATAAAAATGCATGTTAAAAAAAAATTATGTTCGAGCTGGTTGAAATCATGCAATTGAAAGGTAAAAAAACTGTTAAATATGTATTTAAAAAAACAAATGTTAATTCCATTTGCAAAAGTTATAGCATCTGGGATCAGATAAAGCAGCAACAGCTGTGGTTCCAGGAAATAACTGCTGGAATTCTCAATTAAATCAATCTGTCAGGAAGATGGCACAGTTAGCCCCTCCAGGAGGAAGATCTTGTCCCCTTTTCAGAACAGTTCTAATGTTTGCTAGCATTCCCAGAAGTTAATGATGACTGGGAAAAGGAGAAATTCCTTTTTTCCTTCCTTTTGGAATTTTGGGGGAAACTATCTCCCATATTTTCTTTAGTGTAGCCATTTCTTAGCATAGCCAATTTATATTTATACACACACACACACACACACACTCACACACACACACACACACACACACATAGTTCTAAAGCTTAAAAACAAAAAAAAACTTTTGTTATTTGGAGTTGGAACTAATTTTCTGGATTTGCTGTCTCTCTCAGTCATCCAGAGAACTGGAAAGCTAAATAATCATCTGTGCCCGATTGACTTTGCCCACTTCCTTTATTCAGTTCCTCAGAAAAAACGCAGGCTCCCTGAAGGTAGCCATTATTCCCTTTCTGTATCCCTACCCTAGCATGAATCAAATGTTTTGCACAGAGCAGGCCCTTAATCTTTGCTTCTGAATGGAACTCCTTGAGTTATTGTAGATTTTTCTTCCAAATGCATCTTCTTTCTTCCCAACATCCATTGCCAGTACCCTGGAACATGGCATTCTCCTAAACAATCTCCTTGTCAAGAGTCTCATCTCTCTCCAAATCCAGCCGGCAGTACCACAGAAAGATTTAATGAGCTAATATTTGTAACATAACACCCTAACCCTCAATCAAAAAAATAATAATTCTACTGGCTTCTCAATCACAGTGGTACTTCCCAAACTACACACTGTTAAGAGGGGTTCTGTGACTAAACTTAAATACCAACAATACTTTTCTTCTTAAATATTAAACATAAAATATAAAATTATGTATTATGCAAAATATTTATGGGTGGTACTTTTCTTACTTAAAAATAACTCTTAATTTCATAGGATCACATATTTAGAGCCAGAAGGGCCTTTATCAGCCATTGAGTTTATCTACTGTTACTAGGGAGGAAATAAATGACCTAAAGGAATTTAGTGACTTGCTCAAGGTCATGCAGGTAATAAATAAGTTGCAGAGATAGGATTTGAACTCAGGTCATCCTGAGCCTGACCAACTCCTGGTCTTGTAAGTAGGGACTCTGACTTACATGTTAATTTTTCCTCAAATACCCTTGCTTCCAAGTTCATCAAGTTCCTTAACAACTTTTTTTTCGGGGGGGGGGGGTGTTGGGGGGGGGCCACAGCAGTTAAGTGACTTGCCTAGGGTCACAATGCTAGTAAGTATCTGAGGCTGAATTTGAACCTGGGTCCTCCTCACTCCAGACTGGTGCTCTATCCATTGGATCACCTAGCTGCCTTAACTTCTTAACCTCTACTCCAGTTCAACTACATACAGGAATAGCCATATTGTATGATCATATCATCACCTACTCTTTCTTCACTGGTTCCTCCCCTGCCAATCTCTAGCCCTCCACTCAAAGAGCTGGCAGTCATATTAAGAGTACCTCCACTTAAGGAAATTTCAGGTCCTTGGAAGAAGGTATATCCAAAGAAACTGATAAATAAACGTGGAGTCCGTTCACTCATCTCTCTCTTCTCCCAGATAAAGTCTGAAGTAAAATGTTAAATAAATATGGCTCCTAGCCACATAGATACCCCAAGGCTTCATGGTATATTTAAACATCCAAGATGACAAATATATATACACACACATGTAGCAATGACAAAAGTTCCTTCTCAAAAATGGGCTGAGCTTACTATAAAAAAGAATTCAAAATAATCTTCAGCATTCATGAAGAAGGGAACAAAAGTTAACTTTCAATGTCAGCAACCTGATTTATCTTGAGTTTACATTCCAGTACTACATTTGTTTAGTTATTTCAGCAAATAAAGTTCAGCTGCCAAGAAGGGACATTTGGAAGTCACAAGCTAGTGAGCAGGGGCTCGGGTTTTTTGAATTTGTGTAAGACGACTTCATGTTTCAAGGCCCACTTGCGGCACTGTTCCTCCATAATCAGGCTTTGTGCTGCCTGCTTTGGGACATTCGCAGTCTTACTGATAAGGAAAGAGGCTCGGTGAAGTGACTCAAACCAAGTTTAAAATGGAAGTTAGTTGGAGACAGTACTAGAACTCTGGTCTTCTAGGCTTCCAACTCACACTACCCTGGAGGCCTCTGAAACGCATTACTTGTAAAACTTGGGATTCATACACAAAGTTTACAGGCTCTTACTACAAATCTAGTGGTTGTTTTTTGGTTTTGTCTGTTTTGTTTTGGATTGGACTTGTGATTCCATTGAAATAGGCCAAAACCTAACCATACCTATCTGCAGCTACTTTGCATCTTATGTTCTTAGCTTCAGGAGACTGGGGAGGTTATGGGATGTGATCACAGACAGTATGTTTCAGAGGTGGGCCTTGAACCAAGGGCTTCCTGGACTCAAGGCTAGCTTTCTACTCACTGCTTTCAGGATGTTCATTTCCTTAATGGCAGAGTAAAACATCATTCGTTCTGGGAGCAGAAGTATAAATACTGTCATGTTAAAAAGTGAGGGCTTTGGGGGCAGCTAGGTGGCGCAGTGGATAGAGCACTGGCCCTGGATTCAGGAGAACCTGAGTTCAAATCCGGCCTCAGACACTTGACACTTACTAGCCGTGTGGCTCTGGGCAAGTCATTCAACCCACATTGCCCCACCAAAAAAACCCAAAACCAAAACCAAAAACAAGTAAGGGCTTTCTCATCTTAATTTCTATACTCTTTGAAAAAATATATCTGCGTGTGTACACATACACACACACACACACACACACACACACACACAGACACTTTCTCCCCTCTCTCCCCCTCCCCCCCCCCCTCTCTCTCTCTCTCTCTTCCCCCCCTCCCCAAAGGAACTTAGACTATCTAAGCATTAAGCCTGCTCTCAGTCCCAGTTATATTGCCTCTAAAGTGAGTCCATTCAGAAAATCCAGGGGAGAGAGAAATCTATGTAGGGGCTTGAACAGATCACGAAACCAACATTCTCCATGTTACTGTGAGCTTCTCCAGATACCATTTCTTCCTGTCCAGTATTTTCTTATGTGAGAATATTATTACCAGGGGTCCCCTGCTGAGAGAGCATGGGTTGACCTTTCTAAGGTAATTTCTGGATGCTGAATCACCTGTCACACTTACCACTGTGGCTTAATGAGAAGTAGTTTGCCATGGTGGATAGAAAGCAAGACTGAAATCTGGACCAAACCCCTCCAAATGGCTAATAAGCACCCATCTCTCAGCTTCCCACTTCTCCACTCTGTCATCTCAATCTACCACCCTGAGGAGGAACCCTGCTCGTATCCTAACCTCAAGCTATCCCAGCCCCAATCATAGTCCCTTATTTTCCTATTCTTGCCCCCCACTATTGTGCTTATGGAAATTTGTGAATAGTTAAAACCGACAGACAGAACTCTTCCTCTGGGCACTATGTCTACCTGCTTCCCTTAAGTGATACCCGTTTTTTTCTCTCGAGAGCTGCATGTTCATAACAGCCACTTCTAACACTTATTACATTTTTCCCGGTCTCACAAGTCCCCAGAGTTTCTATACTCCTTGCTTCCCATGGCTACTTTCAGACCATATGTGCCCTAATTACCAGCATTCAACAATCTATCCTTTGAAGTTGATGCCATTATGCTACGCCAAACTCTCCCACTACTTTTTTTGTTTTGGTTTGGTTTTGTTTTTTGCAGGGCAATGAGGGTTAAGTGACTTGCCCAGGGTCACACAGCTAGTAAGTGTCAAGTGTCTGAGGCCGGATTTGAACTCAGGCACTCCTGAATCCAGGGCCAGTGCTTTACCACTGCGCCATCTAGCTGCCCCCTCCCACTACTTATTGCTATTATTTATTTAGCTTCTAGATACCTTTCTTCACAACTATGGTGGAGAGCTTCCACCATCATTCTCAGAGACCT
This sequence comes from Dromiciops gliroides, assembly GCF_019393635.1. Lineage (NCBI taxonomy): Eukaryota > Metazoa > Chordata > Mammalia > Microbiotheria > Microbiotheriidae > Dromiciops > Dromiciops gliroides. Next base: position 238,280,648 of record NC_057866.1, on the reverse strand, counting down.
CAATGTCCACTTTTATACGATTTCTAACAATGTCCTTACAATTCCTTATACTAAACTTTGATGACCTTCCTCATCTGTCACTTAGTATCCCTAGCTCCTCAGCTCAAATGCCACTTCTTACACGAGAAATTTCTTGAACCCCATTGCTCAAGAGTCCATAAACTTAGAGCCCCTGAACTAGTCTCTAGTGCTCCCTCCATTCTACAAAGCAGATTTTGTATTCTTATTTATTTATTGTATTTTCAGTTCTAAATTCTCTCCCTTCCTCCACCCTCCACCCCACCCATTGAGAAAGCAAGAAGTACAAAACCTACTACAAATATAAAGTCAGGCAAAGCATATTTCCACATTGGCCATGTTTCAGAAAAAAAAAGAAAAGGAAAAGGAAAGGAAAAAAGAAAGGAAGGAAAGGGGGTTAAAAAGAAGGAAGGAAAGAAGAAAAGAAGGAAGGAGAGAAAGAGAGAAAGAAAGGAAGAAGGGAGGGAGGCAAGAAAATATGTTTCAATCTATACTATGAGTTGATCAGTTCTCTTTCTGCATGTGGATAGTGCTTTTCATCATTAATCCTTTGAACTGCAGTGGGTAATTGTGTTTATCAGAGTTACTAACACAGCTGATTATCCCAACAATATTGTTGTTGCTATGTAGATTGTTCTCCTGGTTCTGTTTACTCACTTTGTATCAGTTTATACAAGTCTTCTCAGGGTTTTCTGAAACCATTCCCTTCATCATTTCCTACAGCAAGATAGTTTTCTATCATATTCATATACCCTAAGCTGTTCAGCCCTTTCCCAACTGATAGGTATCCCCTTAGTTTCTAATTTTTTACCACTACAAAAAGCTGCTATAAATATTTTTGTACATATGTGTACTTTTTCTCTTTCTTTGTTCCCTTTGGAGTATAGAGCTAATGGTATTGCTGGATCAAAACTTAATAGCATTGGGGCATAGTTCCAAATTGCTTCTCATAATAGATGGGAATGGAGTTCACAACTCCACCAACAGTGTATTAGTGGACCTATTTTCCTATATCCTTTTCAGCATTTGTATGACATTGTATTTACTTTGTATTTTGTATGTGTCGATATGTATATATACGAATACTTACTCCGATAGAATGCAAGCTTCTTGAGGGCAGGGAACATTTAATTTTTGTACCTAATCCCAATGTTCTGCACATAGTAGGCACTGGATAATACTTGCTTGTTGATTGATCCATCTCCACTCCACTTTAGCCATAAATCACTCTTGAAATTGTGCTACTTCCAAGATCCTAAACTCAGAAATTACTTCCTCTGACCATAAACTTCTGATCTTCTACCTCTCCAACTCCCTGGCTCATTCCAAACCTGTTCCTTTGAACCCTTATATCATACCTATTCCTATTAACATGCATTATAGGGGCAGCTAGATGGCACAGTGGATAGAGCACCAGCCCTGGAGTCAGGAGGATCTGAGTTCAAATCTGGCCTCAGACACTTAACACTTACTAGCTGTGTGACCCTGGGCAAGTCACTTAACCCCCATTGCCCCACTTAAAAAACAAAAACCAAAAACCAAAAACCATGCATTATACTCTCATCAAACAGAACATCTCTCCCTCATTTTTGTCCTATTCTTTCCTAGCTCTGTGCCTTTGCTCATAAGATAGCCCATACCTAAAATGGACTTCTCAGCTGTTTTTATTTGTTTAGGTCCTACCTTTCCTCAATGGTCAAATTCTGGCTTTCAGGGCCACCTCTTCCACAAAGGTTTCTTTGCCTTCATCTTCCTGCTTCCAAGATCAAAGGTATTTCTCTCTCCCTAGATTTTTTTAAATAATATACTACTTCTCAAATTTCTCCTTTCCATACTCTTCCTTTTAACACAGATTGTTTGTATGTATGTATAAAATCTCCCAATTAGATTATAAGATACTTAATAAAAGCCTCTCTGTTATATCCACCTTTATACTCTTAGTGTCCAACATAGTATCTTGCAAACCATAGAAAATTAAGAAATATTTGGTTAATTTGTTGATTTTAATATCTTAGTACTTATAGACTTTTCCAGTTTTTTGGTTGTTTTTTTTTTTTTTTTTTTGCAGGGCAGTGAGGGTTAAGTGACTTGCCCAGGGTCACACAGCTAGTAAGTGTCAAGTGTCTGAGGTTGGATTTGAACTCAGGTCCTCCTGAATCCAGGGCCAGTGCCTTTTCTACTGTACCACCTAGCTGTCCCCAGTACTTATAGTCTTATATTGCTAATTATTAATTCACCAATCTTATCTTCTCAATTAGCTCCTGAGCTCCTTAAGGGAAGCATACTGGTCTTATATTTCTTTGTAGCTGTCTTGTACTGTACTTTGTCCTGGTCTTGTATTTCTTTCTTTTAGAAGGGTCAGTCAAAGAAATGTTTCCTAGAGTTCAGTGCTAAGAAAAAGACCTTTGCAAATAGTGATGACTCGAAATAAGTGGATCAAGGTTATATAGCAAATGGCTTTTTAATCAGTGACGGGTGGACAGATTTTATATATGTATGTATGGGAGGGGATGTTTTTCTCCATTCTTAGTAAAAAAGACAACCCATAAAAACCCACTAAAATCAGAACAAGGGGGTTAATGTGCTAATGAATGAATGATGTAGTAAGTGCTTATTATATGTGAAGCACTGAGCTGAGTGCTGGGAACACAAACAGAAAAGTTTCGCAGGTTCTGTTCTCCAGAACCTGATATTCCAATGCAGGAGACAACACACAGAGAAAGTTTCAGCTGCAAATTGAGTGGGAAAGCCCCATGGCCCCTCAGGGTGCGGTGGCAAAGCAGATGGCAATGCCTCTTCTCTGATGTTATTTCTACTAATAAGATCCCATCAGTTTGTGATGTTGAACAATTGGACTTCATCAAGAACTCTGGTGATGGGAACTTTGTATTCTGGGTCTTTGGTAGGTGTGGGTGCAGCATGGGCCAAAGCAGGTGCCACGCTGCATTTCCCCAGGAGCTGCTTCTCAGGAGGAATGGCATAGGCATCATTGGGAAGGTGGAAGCATTGTTATTCTAAAGGCTCTGGGGTTCAGGGTCTTGGGCTATCTCCATCAGAGTTTGAGGGGAAATGGTGATCAAGGGAGTGGTGGTTTGACCAATCTGGATCATGCCGCCTCCTGTCCCTGCCTTAGGCTGCCCTGCTGTTTCAATTAGGCTAGCTTGCTTTCCTGGGGAGTGACAATTTATGGGAAAGGCTGGCCCTTTCTCCACAGAAAATGGCTATGAGGGCTGAGCAGGAAGCAGGACCTGTGGTCCAAGGGGGCCATCACTCCCATGGTTCTCAAGCCTATCAGTCTGTTGTTGACAGTCTGGTGGTGATGAGGATGATGGGCCCTTTCTCTGCAATGATTTCTGCCCTAAATGGTGGCTTATGCTGGAAGCAGGTCTGGTGGTTTCAGGGGATACTGCGATTTTCAAAGCTCTTGGGTTGAGCATCCTGGTTTGTCTTTATCAAGGTCGAAGGGGAAATGGTGGTGGTAGTGGTCCAAGTTGCCTGGAACATGCTTCATTCTATACCCCAGCTGGGGTGCCCTGATTCTTCATCCAGTTTGGCTTACTATTTATTCATCCATGGGTTTATTACCTCCCTATACACTCTGTCTCTGTCAGTAGTATGTGTCTCTGTGTGTTTTATTTAGTACAATCAGGTCCCTTCGTGAGACGAATACAAACCAGCAACTGTTTGGTAACCCCAAAATAGTAGACAGTTGCCTATGTCACGACTTGCCCAGTCACACAGTGTCAGTTTGTGTGAGAGACAGGATTTTCACCCAGTCCTTCTGATTCCCCCGGCAGCTCTCCCCTTCCTTACAAAAACTCCAGAGAATAAGTAAAAGCTTTCTTTGAGTTGTTTTGAGGACTAGGGACAGAAAAATCAAGCAACTGGAAAAGAGGCTTTCTGGGAAAAGTGAAAGCAAGTTGTAGACCTTTTTTGTGGCAGGGCAATGAGGGTTAAGTGACTTGCCCAGGGTCACACAGCTAGTACGTGTCAAGGGTCTGAGCCCATATTTGAACTCAGGTCCTCCTGAATACAGGGCTGGTGCTTTATTCACTGCACCACCTAGCTGCCCCTAGACCTTTTAATTGGATAAAAAATATCCCAACTACATGGTCAGGAAACACTAAGAAAGAAGCTGGTGTCTGGGAGAAGTGAAGATACTGTGACCAAGTTAAGAAAAATAAATTTATACGAAGAAAAATAACAGTCTTGAGTTAGATCAGAGACTAAGTAACCCTAAAGACCCTTTAAGTATTCTGGAAGAACATTTATTTTTATTTTAATTTTGTTAGCCGGCTTTGAAAAGCAGTATAATTGCTGATCTCTCCAGAAGCCAAAAACCTCTTTGACCCTCTAACTTTGACTCTCTACCACCATCTGGTGGACACACACCAGAATTACTGGGGGGGAGTCTACTTAAAGGTTGAATTCTTTTTTATGCTAAGGCTGAAGGTCTGTTTCTGAGACGACAGCTTTGTGACAGCCAACACAGAGGAAAACGTCTCCAGTGACTGAAGGAAGCTGTGTAAATCACCAGGCCATCAGCCACCCAACTATGAAAAGAACAGTGGTTCTTTCATAGGAAAGGGAGTTAGTCAAATGCTTCTTATAGTGTTCATAAATGTTCTTTACCTTGAGACATCTGTAGAGTTTTGAAACTGATTCCGACCTGAGCTAAGCAGATTCTAGCTTGAGCTAAGCTGCCACGTGACCTTACTAGAAGGTCTGCTCTGGGTGAGGATGGATTTGTTATGGATATGAATACAAAAGGCCACTGTTACAACTACCTTGTTTGACTGGGTCACAGGCCTGTTCTGAAGCATTTTCAGAGAGCCTGAAAAATAAATGTCATTAGCCCCAAAGCCCCTTTATATATGACTCAAGGAAAGTCACAACTGTTTCACTGCAAAAATTAAATGAACAAATAAAGCCAGGAATTTCCTTCTGGGAAAAGGTGATGAACTTAGCAAATCCAGGAAGAGATAAAACACTATGTTGACTCGGATAATCTATATTAACCTGACATGTCAGTTACATGCAATTAACTGTTCTCAATTATTTGTAGTATTCTATTTTTTTTGTATATTCCTACCTTCCCTGATTATTCACTGTATGAAGTCTACAAGGATGCTTTTTAAGTTTTCTTTTATGCCCATATTGATTAACAGGTATATTCATTCAAATATCTTTTTGTTTGTTTGTTTGTTTGTGGTTTTTTTTTAGTGAGGCAATTGGGGTTAAGTGACTTGCCCAAGGTCACACAGCTAGTAAGTCTTATGTGTCTGAGGCCGGATTTGAATTCAGGTCCTCCTGACTCCAGGGCTGGTGCTCTATCCACTGCGCCACCTAGCTGCCCCCCATTCAAATATCTTAATGTAAGCCAGACCTCAAAACTGTTAGGTGTCCATATATAAGTAATTAGATTATACATTGTATTATATGTTTGTGTATTAAGCATTTATATATTATTGCTATTTATGCACTTTACATATATTACATATTTAATTGGACTAAGGCAGTATACAGAATGAACTCTTGAGAAGGATATATTTATATATTATACGTGTTAAAGTCAGTGCCAGAATGGAAATGGATCAGCTAGGTTAAGGCCAGCTAACGTTTTAAACCACAGATGGGAGTGAAAAAATGTAGTCAGCTTAAAACCTCTGCTGCTTCTACATGATGACATCAGGAAATAAAGGGGGAGTGGGATCTTCTAAGAGATGAATTAGATCTCAAAACAATAATCAAAAGTCACACAAGTGGAAAGAAACTGGACTGAGGTTCAGTAGGAAAAAACAGTGAACGTTAGGAAAGTCAGGGAAAAATTAAGGAGCGTAATAAAATGACTGTAAAAAAACCCCCCATGATTTGTAGACATAAGCAGAAGGTGAGACGGTTATCCTGCTGTTTCAATAGCAAATGGGTGAGGAGGTATACGTACAGGAAAGTAGAATTCATCCTCTTTTATTCAGGGCTGGTCGTGCCTTTCTTAGGAGTACTCAAGAGACAGTGGAAGCAGAATGGATATAATGGAAAGATAATTGGGTTGGTAACGAGAACCCTCCAGGCTGAAATCCTGTTCTGCCAACCCTGGGTGACCTAGGGCGAATCGTGTAAGCTCTAGACCTCCATTTCCTCACCTATAAAATAAGGGAGTTTTATGAGGTATCCCATGCTAGCTCTGAATCCTAGATCATATGTGAAAAATGGAGGGACAGAGTTTCAGGGTGGAGCTAGAAGGAAACTGGACAGATTGGGAAGAGAAGGGAGGTGTGTAACACCTACAATATGCCTGGCATTGTACTAAGCACTTCACAAATACTATCTCATTTGAGCCTCACAACAAACTGAGGCAAATCGTGGCTAAGTGACTTGCCCAGGGTCACATGGCTAGTTAGTGTACGAGACTAGATTTGAACTATATCTTCCTGACTCCAGGCCCAGCCCTTCATTCATCCACTGCACCACCACCTGCCTCTGTAGGCAAATAAAGATTTGGGGGGCTTGGGGGGGGGGAATGAGGGTTAAGTGACTTGCCCAAGGTCACACAGCTAGTAAGTGTCAAGTGGCTGGATTTGAACTCAGGTCCTCCTGAATCCAGGGCTGGTGCTTTATCCACTGCGCCACCTAGCTGCCCCCAAATGATGTTTTTAAAAAGGCTAGGGAGTGGAAACCTTGAGGTCACAATTCCTTACAAGTATAATTCCCAGAAGGAGACCTTTAAGGATACCCATTATTCACAGTTCCTTCTAGTGTAGAGGTGCCTAACCTGGGATCCACCAACTTTCCAAGGGGTTTGTAAAAAAGCCTGGAAAGCTTTTCCCTCCTTATCTTTGCCTTCTGGCTTCCTTCAAGGCCTAGCTAAAAGCCCATCTTCTACTAGAAGCCTTTCTCAATCCTAATCAATGATAATGCCTTCCCTCTAAGATCACCTCCAATTTACTCTAAATAGATCTTGTATGTACACAGTCATTTACATGTTGTTCCCCCATTGGACTGTGAATTCCTTGAGAGCAGGGCCTGTCTTTTGCTTCTTTGCATCCTTAAAATTTAACACAGTGCGGTGAACATCTCAAACACAATAAAAATGCCTGCTGATTTAATGTTTGTTTACTGTGGATAGATTTCAGGGGGGTCTGTGAACTTAAATGGGAAAAATACATCTTTATTTCAGTATATTTAGTATTCTTTGTAATCTATGCATTTTATTTTAGGCATAAAGAACATTTCACCCAGAAAGAGCTCATAAGCTTCATCAGATCGCCAAAGGGGCTCAGCATCCACGATTCAAAAAGAATCCTCAGGGAGATTGCCTTAAACTCAAAACAAACCACTAGGTGGCAATGTTGTCCTATTAGGTCATAGCAAAGCTAAAAGTCTTTTTATTGAGAATAAAGTCCAGTGTTATCTGTCTGCAGGGTGTCTGAATACAGATTGAGTCATACTATTTTTCACTTTCTTTCCTTCTTTAATTTTTTTTGGTCCAAGTTTTCTTCCACAAAAAACTAATATGGAAATATGTTTTGTATGACTACACATGAATAACATATCAGATTGCTTAGCATCTCAGAGAGAGAGAAGAAAGGGAGGAAAGGATAGAATTTGGAACTCAAAACTTAAACAAAACACAATGAATGTTAATAATTGTTTTTACACATAATTGGGGGAAAATACTTTTTAAAAATCAATAAAAGTCAGCATTTCCTTTTATTAAAACACATACAATTTATTGAGGGAGATAATGTATAGACAAAACATCTCTCTAGAAACCAAAATTGTAACTAAATACCTTTTAAAGCCAAGATTTAGAAATAACAAGACAAACTGTTGGCATACTATCTTTCCCATAAACTACTTATCTGTGTTCTGCTTTCTTAACTTCAGAAGTCATAAAAACACAGATTTAGAACCTGGAGCACCTTTAGGGGTCATTTACTTCCCACTTTCTCCTCAGAAGAGCAAACAGGTCCAAAACAGGGAAGTGACTTTACTTAAAGTCACACAGGTGACTTTGGAGAACAAAGATTTGAATCAGGTCTCTTCAGTCCACTTCCAGGGCGTTCTACATTGGACCATGCTGACTGCCCAGCTTAAGTTAGAATTCTAGGCTGACTACTTTCCTCCAAGTCAAACATCTCACTAGTTATGCCGGCACAAGTATTCTCTTAAAATCTGTTTCCCAGGCTACCACACAACCAGTGAGGCCCCACTCAAGTCAATTCAGTAGTATTGAATATCCATTGCTGCATTTAAGTAAATAGTGAGATCTTCTACATCATTAACAGAAAGACACAGACTTCCCTCCTATTCTGTTGAGTACATGGACAGTCTTGAGGTTCACTCTCTTGTAAGGAATGATAGAAACTGTTGTCCACCATTAATACAGAGATTTACCTCTGGCCTAAAAGCTTCTTTTCAACAAGACCCTGAGATGGTGATTAATTATATGAGTTCAGGCTGAGCATGCTTCTGTCAAGCATTTGGCTATTTTATTGTGCTATGGGATAACTAAGGAAGCTTCCTTCCCTCCTGGGGCGCGGTGGTCTATACACAAAATTGTATAAGCAATCGCCAATATTCACACAGGCAGAAATGGCTTTTAAGGAGGAAACACATTTTCTTTTAAAAACAAATAGATAACACTAGTGTCCCTCAAGTGGGAAGGAAAGGGTCTCACAGAAGACTGTAACCAGCTGTTCTCCATCTTAAGTGAACAGAGAACAAGAGGAAATATAACACAAGACTGACTGATAAGAACTATTAAACACGCAAGTGGGCTGTCGAGGGAGATTGTATACTCTTTCTTTAAAGTCACGCATAGGACTCATAGCAATTTACCTGTGATGTATGTAATGCCTGCCTCATTTCACAAGTCTCTTTGCAATTCCACATATCAAGAACACTTTCTTCTATTAAACCTCAGTGGATTTCTCATTACTAGCTGATCTCTGATTATTAAGTTTGAGCATTCCTTGTTTCTCCTCTTAGCTGAGTATATATTTTTTTTGCTTTTTATCTTTTTAAATAAGAAAATATTAATGCTTCTAGTTCTAAGTCTGTGTTCCCATGACTTCTGAAGCAATCATATATGTTATGTGAGAAAAAATGCTTCATTTTTACTTAAACCTTTAAAAAAGTTCCTTTGTCCTTGAACCCTTTTCCAATGAGTTGATAATATCTGAAACAACACATCATATTTTAAACTTCTGTCACAAAGTTATTATTATATACATTTATCAGGAAGTCTCAGTAAGCCTGTAAAATTCTAAGTCTTTCCTCTTGTATCCCTTAACATCTTGCTCACTTAATAGCTCCTAGCATCTCTGCCAGCTATTGGCCTATATCTCTCCTCACTTTCTCAGACTCTTAGAAAAAGTCTCCTACCCCTACTTTTCTTTTCTCATTCTCTTCTAAACCATGATTTTATTTATCTCTTTACTGCTCTCCAAAGTCACCACTGGTCACTCAACTGTCAAATCTTTTCCCAGTTCTCATTCTTCTTGACCTCTATAGTGTACTTGACATTGTTGACCATCTCTCATTCTGGACATCTCCCTCTCTGGGATTTCCCCTCTTCATTCTTCTACCAATGTTTTACAGTGTGCTTGTCCATGTCACATCCACAAACTATGAATGGATTTCAAGGCTCTGTTTTGAGTCTTTCCTTTCTAAATTCTCACTTGGCCCTTAACAGTTTCCATGACTTTAATTATCATTTCACTTCATTCCCTATAGAATGTATCCTGGAGGGCAGAGCCTTTTCATTTTTCTCTCTGATTCCTCAGCATTTAGCACAGTGCTTGGTGGTACAAAGTAGGTGCTTAACAAATACTTATTTATTGATTTTAATGAAGGATAATAAATAATTAAAACTATCTGAAATGAGATTGTGCTTTATATGCCATCTGCCACAAAGCAAATGTCCTTTTTTAATGTGGCTAAATAGAAATTAATGCAGCTAAAAAGAAATTTAGATGTAGCAATGTCACAGCTGGGCTTTGTGGCAAAGCTTTTAGTTTCAATTAAAGAAAATCCTAGTTGGTTAGAAAAACGAAAAGCTTCCCTTGACATCTTGAAGATAAAGACAAGGTCAGTATGACCTCTCTTTTGACAAATACAGTCAACTAGCCTTCGACTGGACATCTTTGGCATTATTATATGGCAACATTAATCCTTCATTTATTTCACTGGTCATTGTTTCCATGTTGACCTTTAAAAAACACTGGGTAAAGAAACGAACTCATTTAAAGCATCAAGACACTCCTCTTATCTCTTAATCTTTCTTGGTCTTCAATGTCCTCTTCATCATATTTGTTTTATTTTTTTCATTTTGAAAATAATCTTTGGGGGGGGGGACGACACAGCAGTGAAGGTTAAGTGACTTGCCCAGGGTCACACAACTAGTAAGTGTCAAGTGTCTGAGGCCGCATTTGAACTCAGGTCCTCCTGAATCCAGGGCTGGTGCTTTATCCACTGCTCCACCTGGCTGCCCCAAGGTATGTATTTCTTGATATAATTAGTGCTGTGAGTCCAATGACTATGTCTTCCAAGGACTGAGGAACAACCCGGCTAGGTTTGGAGATGCTCATCCCTGAAGGTTTTGGCCATGTGCTTCTGATTTGTTCTTCAGCCACAGAAACTCATTAAATTATCCACCTAAAGTGTGGAGGGGTTTTGTGGACATCAGTGAACATGAATAAAATCAGGGGTCCTGAAAGTATTAAGTACTACAGTACCTAAGGCCAAAGAGAAAGGCTGCTGTTTTCTGACTTAATTTGGGGGGAGAAAGAGAAGTAGTAATAGTGGTCCTTGGAGGTCACATTTTAAAGGGATGATAAAACAGAACTGCTCGACCAATCAATCAACAATATTTATTAGGCCCCTACCTTGAGCCAGATCCTGTGCAAAGTGCTAGAGATAACAAATACACTGTATGTTCAGAAGGAGAAATGAGGCGTCACATGCCATATTTAAATAATAATTTTTCAACTTCTTTCCCAGTTCAACAAACTTTTTGCTAAAGGGAACAGATGATCAGTCTGTGTGATTTAGGGGGTGGGGCTGGGAGGGCAAGGAGAAGATATGTGTTTAGATTGCCTCATTGTCTGAAACTGTGTCCAAAAGCATTTACTCTGTCGGCAAATATTTAGCCAATCCTAAAAATTGACTATGTAACAGTCAACGGCCATAATGGAGAAAAAGGTGTAACTAAAAAGAAAACATGCGCATTAGTCTAAAAACTAAGATGCCTAATGTTACCACAGGTGCCCTAAGCTCTCCTGATCCTGGGCATGGTAATGACTGCACACACGGGATGAGATTCTGCCATCACTACGTGTGCGGTGGGATCCTCGGTACCTCCCAAAGTTTTATAGGTAAATTTCAGCTAAAATGAATATCAAGGGGAAGACTATAGAAGGAATGGAGGATGAACAGGCATTGCAAGGCTATTCTCTCCCAATCTCCCACAAGAGATGATCTTTAAGATCAACTTCTAGTCTTAAATCTAGAATCCTATGAATATTTTTATAAATGAAATCTGTTTTAAATAAATATGAAAATAAGTCTTATAGAGAAAGAGCTAGCAGAATGGCAGGGAGACGGGGAGAGGCACTGTGTGTATAGGTATATTTTAGGACTACTGTGAAAGCCATCTCATGCTTTTCCACTGGTATCCTACGGGGGAGGGTTTGAGGAAGGGTAGACAGAAGAAAAAAACAAAACACCTTTGCATAAAATATCTCTGGTAAGAATCTAACATCTGTGCTATATAAGGAATGGACACAAATGAGTAAGAGCCATTCCCCCATTAGACAAGAGGTCCAGGATAGTTTAAAAAATGTAAACTATCAACAGCTATTATTTCATAATAATGCTCTAATGCTGATCTCTTGAGTTTTCACATCACAGTCCTCAAAGTGACAAGAAAGGGTGGGGGGGAGATGGAAATAGTTAATATTAGATGGGTTGTAGGACAATGGACAGGTGAATAAATACATCGTCCGAGAACAATCTTTCTGGAAAACAATCTGGAATTATTCAAGGAAAGTCAATAAATGGCCCTTTGAGACAGAAATTTCCTATACGGAATATATCCAAAGGAGTTCAAAGGCAGAGGAAAATATTCCATGTACCAAAGGTTTATAGCAATACTTCATGGAGTAGCAGAAAGCAGGAAACAAGACAAATGCCCAATGAAAGGGAAATTAAGAGAAATTCACTGAAGAATGGGAAGATGTATATGAACTCATGCAAAGCCAAGCAAGCACAATCAGAAAAACAATATACACAATGACAACACAAATGTTAAAGAAAACAAGGCTCAAAGGCAGCCAGACTTTAGTTACTTGAAATGACCAACCTTGAATCTGGAAAGCTGATTACAAAACTGTGCTATAGGCTGTGTGACATCATTATATTTTCTAGGTGGGTTTTACTTAAATGGTTTTTGTTGTTAAAAAGGGAAGATTCCATAGAGAGGTTGTAGTTAAAGTGAAACAAAGGTAGCATAAAAACAAAAGACAATAGAGTGTCTTTAAAATGGTATACAAAACACAGGGATAGGGCATTACACTAGTCATGAAACAAGGACAGAAGGCTAAATTATGAGTTCAGGATCCGGATTCAAACCCCAATTATGCTATTATCTTAGGCAAGTCACATACTTTCTGGATTTCAGTTTCCTCGTCTTTAAGATTAAGGTATAAGGGGGCAGCTAGGTGGTGTAGTGGGTAAAGCACCAGCCCTGGATTCAGGAGGACCTGAGTTCAAGTCCGGTCTCAGACACTTGATACTTACTAGCTGTGTGACCCTGGGCAAGTCACTTAACCCTCATTGCCTCATGAAAAAAATTGTAAACTATTAACAACATGAAAGATTAAGGTATTAGAGTCATAAGGTCCCTTCTCAATTTAAACCCTATGTACTGAGATATAAGGAGTATAAATTGCCAACAGGAAAATGGTCAGAATTCCTTCGAACAAGCTTTTATTTTTTGGTAGAGTGGTTAGATAGCATGTGCTCTATTCAATGGAATAGAACAATTTTTTTTTCACCAGGAGTGATGATGTTGGTTCATCCAGAACACAGCCCAGCACTGGCTACATAAAAAAACCCCAAAAAACAAAACACTCAATTTTAGAAAAATAAGAAAAAGGAAAATAGTAATGGGAAAGGGGTATCTTGGCTTTTATCATGAATAATGGAAATGGGAATGGATAAGAAAGTTACAGGGGTTACATTTGGCATTGTTAGTCTCACTACTAACTACTTTTCATAAAATACATACACAGATATATGTCTCTGACATTCTCTGGATAAAAATAACTCTAACTATCTTAATCTATTTCCCTAACTAAAATCTTGTGGACTATCTCTATCATTTCATTGGTATAGTGAACTCTTGGTAAGAAAGAGACTTCCCTCTACTAATGCAGATTGGTATCAGTTTTTCAACTTAGCAAGCGATTCTTTTATCACTGCATGGTATGTGCTCAGACAGCAAATTGTTATGTGTTGATGACCTGACAAAGATTCTGCTTCCAAAGAAACTGTTAAAGATTTGGAGTGACTAGATATTAGCTTACTAAAACTCCATGGGCAAATCCAGTAAGTTATACTTTTAATATTATTGTTATACTGGTAAATGGGAGTGGGAGTCAGTAACAGGAGGGTGGGAAAAAAAGAAGAGACATGTGATCAGTTAAACGTAATTGCATTGGCATCAATTTATTTGTGAAGTTGTATTCAGGGGAGTGGGCTTTGGGGCATATTTTAATAGATTTTTTTCCTAAATATTGTTTTGAAAAGAATTGGGAACATGCAGTGGTGGCCAACGGTCAGCAGAAGGCGATCTTTACTCCATTATGCTTGACTCATCCCTACATGGCAGTAATTTCCCAGCAAATGAAGCACCAAATCTTATATATTGGATAATAAATAATGCTAATTGTAGAGTGTTTTAAAAACAGACAAAAATATGCAATGCATATTTCTTTTATTTTAGGGCTGCAGTCTTATCTCCAGGAAAAGAAAAACTAAAGCTAAAACAGCTTCATCTCAGAGCAGACCAAAGCATCTGGGGTCTGCCAAGTATCTTAGCCACAGAATTTAACTGCCCACTGAAATCTTTTTACTAGAACATGCAATGGAAACTTTGGGGTTCTATTAGGTTAATGACTACCTTGTGAAAGTAAAGGAAACCACACTGGACCATGCCTCATCTCTATTTGTCTATGAATTGTGGAAATGCCTAGTGATTTAAAAAAAAAAATTTTTTTTGGTTTTTGGCAATTGGGGTTAAGTGACTTGCCCAGGGTCACACAGCTAGTAATGCCTAGTGATTTTAAAAAATAGGTGATTTTTTTTTTCAGGATAGGTATGGAGGATGGCCTAGTGTACATATGAAACCTATTTATCATAAATAATGCAAATAATTTTTTTCACTAATATTTTTCATGTGGGCCACATAGACAACTATAAACGTTTTAGAGCGTTTATCCCTAAAATATGGGATGATAGGAAACAGAATAATGAAATGAGGAATGGGTGAGGAGTCAGAGGATCTGAATGGCACTAGCTCTGCCATTTACTACTAGAGTAATGTTAGGCAAGTAACAATCATAAAACTGTAGTTGCAAGGGACCCTTAGTGGCTATTAAGTCCACCCCCAGCTCCTCAAATAATTCCTTCTATGACATGCCCTATGAGTTGCTTAAGATCTCCAGTAAAGCTGACCTTTTCTCATTGGACTAGTTCTCTGGTCAGGAAGTTTTTTCTAACATAAAGCCTAAATTTGTTTCTTTGTAGCTCCTACTCACCTGCTACTGATTTTGCTTTTTGGGACCAAAGAGAAACTAGGTGGTAGATAAAGTATTGAACTTGGAGTCAAGAAGACCTGAGTTCAACTCTTGCTTCAAACACATACTGCTGGTGTGACCCTGGGCAAGTCACTTAAACTCTGTTTGCTGCAGTTTCCTCAACTATAAAATAGGGATTGTAACAGCATCTACCTCTGAGGGTTGCTGAGAGGAGCAAATGAGATAATAATTTATAAAGCACTTGGCACAATGCCTGGCACATACTAGGTGCTAAAAAAAGAGGCATGCTTTTTCTTTCTTCCCTCTCTCACGCTCACTTTACTTCTGTAGAAAATGAGGATAATAATTTCTACCTCGGAGGGTTGTTGTAAGGATCAATAAGATATGTAAAGTATCATAGAACTCTTAAAGCATCACATAAATGCTAGCTATTAACATTATTCGTCAATTATTATTAGTCAGTTAACAAAAACACCCTGGATTTGTACTTTTAAGTACAAATGCCAAGAGAAATCCACACCTATAAATGTGGGTTTTGGAACTTTATTGCAGTCTACTACGGCCTTCTCTCTCAACAGTTTAGTATGAGTAGTTATTTCAATAAACTGATCAGCTATCACTGAATTTTATTTAACATGGGCTTATTTGAAAATAATGAGTTTCATATTCTTTGTCCCAACAGACACAGTATTAAAAGGGAGTTAAAAAAGACAATGGTCTATTATTTGTAATTCCTGGCCTTTTCATCTTTAAATGCTTGGTGAGTTTAGCGGTACATGATAAATCGACTTGGTCTATAATCATTGACCACATCAAAGATATATAGATTTGTTTAAGAGTTCCAGGTTCCTTATGACTCACACATTTCAAGTGTTTAAATTACTGATTCTTCATGCACTGAGTTCAGAAAGAGTTCTAAGTATACTTCGGCATCTATGGAACAGTGTTTTATGTCTCCATCAGAATTTCACTTAATAGATTCCATACATTTGTGCTTTATAAACAAAATAAAAGTAATTTGGAATCATTATGTGCCAAATATAAAATGGGTTTACTCTGACAAAAATGTGCTTTAAATTTCATGGAGGTGAGAACCAATGTAAATATTTTTTAAAGGAATGGGAATTATGTCTAGTTATTTATATAAATAGTACAGAAATACAGATTGGCAGGTTTGAACTGGTATAAATTATATAATTAATATTTTTATTGTTTTATGTTATAGTCCCTTATGTGAAAACTTTGTATTTGGGGACCAAGACTCTATGGAGGTGGGCTGGCCTTGCTCTGAATCTGCCCAAATCCTTACTACCTAATGTTTTCTGCCTTTTTAGGAGAGACCTTCCTGCTGCTGCCACTTGGCCTGGACAAGGCTACCTAAGACTCAATGACATCTCCTGGGATCTAGTTATCTCCTAACCCTTTAGGTAGCTAATGCCTGGTAATATTCTTTTCATTCTGAACCCTTCGGAGATTTTCCCTGGGTTTCTCATGTTAACCTTTAAAGTAGTAGTTCTGATGAGAAGCAGGATGGTTTCAGAAAGGCCTGGAAAGGCTTGTATGAACTGATGTACAGTGAAGTGAGCAGAACCAAGAGAACGTTGTGCACGGAGACAGCAATATTGTTTGATGAAGAACTGTGACAACTATTCTCAGCAATACAATGATCCAAGACAATCCCCAAGGACTAATGATGAAACACACTACCCACCTCCAAAGAAAGAACTGATATTGACTGAACACCTACTGAAGCGTGCCATTTTTTACTTCTTTCATTTTTTCTTTTATTTCATTTTTCTTTTATTCAAGTTTTCTTATATAAAAATGACCAAATATGGTAATGTTTTACATAAATGCACATGTATAACCTATATCTGATTGCTTACTGCCTCAGGGATGGGCTAGGGGAGGGAAGGAAGGAGGGATAAAATTTGGAGCTCAAAACTTTAAATTAAAATGTTTATTATTGGGTTTTTTTGTTTGGTTTTTTTTTGCAGGCAATGGGGATTAAATGACTTGCCTAGGGTCACACAGCTAGTAAGTATCAAGTGTCAAGTGTCAAGTGTCTGAGGTCAGATTTGAACTCAGGTACTCCTGAATCCAGGGTGCATTAACCACTGCACCATCTAGCTGCCCCTAAAATGTTTATTATTTTTAAAAATATATTAAAAAAATAAAGTAGGAATTCTGAACCTAAGGCCATGACTAGATTTAAAGGGGTCTATGAACTTGGGTGAGGAAAAAAAAATCACATCTTTATTTTCATTAACCTCTAACTGAAATTTAGCCTTTCCTTCAATTATGAATATAAGCAACAAACATTAGTCTACAAAAAGGTCAGGGGCAGCTAGGTGGCACAGTGGATAGAGCACCAGCCCTGGAGTCAGGAGTATCTGAGTTCAAATCTGGCCTCAGACACTTAACACTTACTAACTGTGTGACCCTGGGCAAGTCACTTAACTCCAATTGCCTCACCAAAAAAACCCCAACCCCAAACCAAAAACAACAACAAATAAAAAATAATAATAAAAAAAGGTCGGTGGCAGCTAGGTGGCGCAATGGATAAAGCACCAGCTCTGGATTCAGGAGGACTTGAGTTCAAATCCAGCCTGACACTTGACACTTACTAGCTGTGTGACCCTAGGCAAGTCACTTAGCCCTTATTACCCCACAAAAACAAAGAAAGAAAGAAAGAAAGAAAGAAAGAAAGAAAGAAAGAAAGAAAGAAAGAAAGAAAGAAAGAAAGAAAGAAAGAAAGAAAGAAAGAAAGAAAGAAAAAGAGAACATGCAGAGGGGTTAGCCTTTATTTAATTTATCTAATGGTAAAAATGTGAAGTAGCACAGGAGCTACGAACAAATCTAGAGGGCACTCACAAGCTAACATCAAGCCATTAATGATTACTCTTTTGGTCTTGGTCATTCAAGACATCAAAGCAAGCAAAAGGAAGGACTGCAGTATGGTAGGGAGACCCCAAATGGAGGACTTATAGGAAGATGTTGATACGAATTGCACAAGTCATGGTGGTGACAATGGATTACTGTTAGAGGAAGTACCCACATTTAATACATCTAATTACAAAAAACTGAAATATCCATGTTGCTAAAAATACAATTATAAGCACTTTGATGAGAAATTAGATGACTGAAGAAATGTTCCTAAGCCTAGTTATGTACTTAATAAAAATTTGTTTGACAGTAGCTTAGTCCCTCAAGACAAAAATCATAGAATCAGAATTGGAAGGGACATAAAGAGATCATTTAATACAGCATTCTTTTTTTTTTTTTGGTGAGGCAATTGGGGTTAAGTGACTTGTCCAGGGTCACAGCTAGTAAGTGTTAAGTGTCTGAGGCCAGATTTGAACTCAGGTATTCCTGACTCCAGGGCCAGTGCTCTATCCACTGCGCCATGTAGCTGCCCCTTAATACAGCATTCTGCTTTCAACAAAAATAACTTGTAAATTAAGAAATCGTGCAAGGAATCTCAAAGCTAATATTCCAAGTGATAGAATGAACTGGTTTTTACTATACTGGAAACACGTGGAGGCTAAGAATCCTATCTGTTATCTACATCTTATTCATCATGGCACAAATCACAGTATGTGCTCAATATGTATTTATTGAGTAAAATGTATATGCTCAATTTGTACTTATTGAATAACATGTATAGATCATTATGTACTTTCTGTACACTTTTTATGTGCTCACTAAGCATTTACTTAATATATATCTACTCAATATGTGTTACTGAATAACACTTTCACAGGGTAAAAGTTAAGAACAATACTGAACATAGTAAAAAGAAGTGATATTTAAAATAAAGATTCATTTATTTCATCAGAATCACCATATAGTCTACACCAAATAGCCTTTGATTTCAGATACTTTGCAAAAACTACAGTATAATTAACATGAAAAGTTGTATATACTTTCATACAACCAAATGCAAGTTTAAAAAATGAGCTTAAAATTTGTAAATTAAGAACAACAGAACCTGACACAAAAAATACTGCTGAAGTTTTTCCAGCAGTAAAGAAAATGTAAATCCAATCTACATTCTTTTTTTAAAAATTATTTTCTTCTTTTTTCTTTTTGAAGGGCAATTGGGGTTAAGTGACTTGCCCAGGGTCACACAGCAAGATAGTGTCAAGTGTCTGAGGATGAATTTGAACTCAGATCCTCCTGAATCCAGGGCCGGTACTTTATCCACTGTGCCACCTAGCTGCCCCCATATAATAATATTTTAAAAACAAATACGCAAAAATTATTTGGTATATGTTTTTATGTGGTGAAAGGTACATCGGGTCATTTCTTTATATGGCAGCCCTTCCATGATAGTTCACAGTTAATGACGCCTAACATTTATACTTTATTTAATGCTTTGACTCACTCATGCCATAATTTCTGAAACAGTGGTTTTGCTAAATTAGGAAAGGCAAGAAGATGGAAGGAAATGTCACCTCTGGCTATTGTGAAAAAGACCGTTGGACTAAAATCCGCATGAAATTGGCCATTTCCTATCTTCATCAACCTTCCTATGTTATAGACCCATACTTATGCTTCACCTTTATGTGATGTACTTTCTTCAAAAAAAATTTTAGTGGTAAATAGGATAAAAGAAAAGATGACCAAGAAGACCTGATTCAAGAGATATTTGCTCTACAAAATCCAAAGCCAAAATAGAATGAAAAGTTCAGGGATCAACCCCTTCATGAATTCTTAAAACTAAGACCAAAAAAAAAAGTTAAGGAATTTCGACTTTACCTGCAAAACGAAAGGATTTGTCTTTGTAATTGCAAAGTTTCTTCCATTAAAAAAAAAAAATGTTAAGACTTGGAGCTTAGGGGAAGCTAGATGGCGCAGTGGATAGAGCACCGGCCCTGGATTCAGGAGTACCTGTGTTCAAATCCGGCCTCAGACACTTGACACTTACTAGCTGTGTGACCCTGGGCAAGTCACTTAACCCCAATTGCCCTGCAAAAAAAAAAAAAAAAAAAGACTTGGAGCTTGAGTTTCCTATGTTAAATTATTATACCGGTAACGTTCTGCATGGTGAGCTGGCCTTGAAGCCAAGACTCCTGTGTTGAAGTCACATATCAGCTGTGTGACCATGGCCAACTTACTAAACCTTTCACCTACACTGACAACGTTCCAACTCTAAGACTAATAAATACAGATAAGTTCTTGACACTGATAGAAGCAGTTTCTACACTGGCAGTTTTCTACACCTTGGAAATCACTGATTAGATCCCCCCTTTTTATTGTATCACTGGCTTTATGACTATTGGTGATACCTCAATCAGAAATAGAAACAGAATATTCTAATGCCTTTCTTATCTGAAAAATTATTTAACACAAAGTGATTTATGATGCAGTTCCTAGGAAAACATTGAGATGAAAAGCAGGGATTTCCTGTATTATGTATATTGATGTGAGGAAATGGGTAGTGGTCTCCTCCCAGTAGAATATAACCACCACCATTCAAATTACACTCCTCCGGACCCGTCTGAGGACAAAGGTCTCAGTTCTCCTTCCCTCTGGCAGACAGGTCATGTGGTCCTGAGCTGATCTCAACTAGGTCCTCTCCAGGGAGGATTGAAGCAATGTCCCTGTGTCCCCCTCCCCATTACCGAAGAACTCAAAGAATAATCATGGAAATTAAGGTTAAGAATACTGCATTCTGGTTAGTTAGCTTCTGCATGTAGATTGTAACCCTTAAGTAATCGGCCAGTGATGAGCAAGGGGAGGGTCTATTTTGCATTAGGGATTAAAACGGGGCCAGTTAGCCCCTATCCTTTGCACCTGCCTGCTGCACATTGATCACGGTGCCCATGCTCGCTCCCTCTCTCTTTCTCTCTCTCTCAAATAAAGGAGTCTTTGACACATCCCCGCTGAGTTCCAAAGAATTATTGAGCAGGAGTCGTTTTCCTCTCAATTGAGATGATTTTTATTCAGCAATCCCCCAAATTACCCAGATTTTCCTTTTGGTATTTTCATTTATATAAAGGCAAAACGATTCAGCCTTTTCTGGAGCCCCTGGTTGTAACTGCTCATTCTCTCCTCATATAATCATGCATATGCTGTTTACAAGAGGATTCTCCTCCCCCTCCATCCCCCAGTAAAATGTAAGATACCTGAGGGTAGAGGCATTTACATTTTGTCTTTATATATTATTATAATCTGTGTCTAGAGTAGTACTGTGAACACAGTATTAAATGCACAGATTTGCACTTGATGTAAGTATAACACCTACAAGATGTTAAATAACTAAAGCATGGGGTGGGGGGGACTTTCTATAAACCCTTGCTTATTGCACCAAGAAAGGGAACTTCTGCTTCCTTTAGAAATAGTCTTCTAGGGGGCAGCTAGTTGGCTCAGTGGATAGAGCACTGGCCCTGGATTCAGGAGGACCTTAGTTCAAATCAGGCCTCAGACACTTGACATTTACCAGTTGTGTGACCTTAAGCAAGTCACTTAACCCCGACTGCCTTCCCGCCACCCCCCTCACACACATGTACACAAAAAAAGAAAGTCCTCTGGTACAATAAACAAGGAACAGCATCGAAGTACCAGCAACAGGCAACGTATCAGGAAGACAGAGTCAAGTCTTGCCAGGGACACACATACAGTGCATACCAGGAAACACATAAGACTACCAACAAGTAGCAGGCCAATGGCTGATCTGTTTTGTGTTCAAGATTTTGCAATTATGAGGCTGCTGTTAACTTGTCAGCTGTTAAATACATAACGACTTTTGAAAAAAAGGAATGAGATCTTTTTCGGAGAACAACCTGGCAATAACTAAGAATTACAATATGAATCATATCTTCTCACCTATAGGATTGTAGGATTTAGAGATTTAAGGGACCTTGTATAGCAAGCATCTAGGCCAACCCTTTCATTTTACAGATGAAGAAACTGAGGATCAGAGCGTTAAGTGAATTCTCCAGGGTCACACAGGAAGTAAGTAGTGGAGCTGGAAGCATCACTGGGACAGGCACAACATACTAGAGATGTTATTTGGAGGAAATAAGATCTCTCCATAAAGAAAAGTCACCATTGCATTATTTGTTTTAGTATTAAGAACAATAACAAGTTGGGGGCAGCCAGATGGCTTAGTGGATAGAGCACTGGCCCTGGATTCAGGAAGACCTGAGTTCAAATCCAGCCTCGGAGACTTAACACTTACTAGCTGTGTGACCCCGGGCAAGTCACTTAACCCCCATTGCCTGGCCAAAAAAATTAATTAAAAAATAAATTAAAAAAAAAATAAAAAAGAACAATAACAAGTTAACATGCCCAGTGACTGGGGAATGGCTGAATAAATTAGAGTATGTTAAAATAATAGAATACCTTTGCACAACAAAAATGACATATATGAAGACTACAAAGAAAAATGGAAAAGCTTATTAAATGATGCAAAGCAAAGAAAGCAGGATTAGAAGACTACCCTTTGACTAAAATTACCTAAAAATAACAGCAACGGAATTTTTTTTAAAGTATGGAAAATTGAATTAGGATAGAGGGCAAATTGGCTGTTTTTACTTTATTTATACCATTCTCTTAATTTAAAAAAGCAGATAGCTCTGAGATTTTTTTATTAGATATTTGTGTCTCATGTCTATTTTACCTAAAAAAAATCATACCAAGACGGACAAATTCAAAGGAATCAGTAAAAGTCCTCAAAGAAATGGAACCAGAACTCTAAGTTAAAAGCAACTTTATTTTTTAACACTTTTCAAACTTCAAAAGCATATGTTACTGAATTTAAATCTATTATAATACATTATATTACAAGAAAATTAGCAGTATCATAACCTAGAGAGCATCTATAAATACTCTGAAAATTGCTTCCTACAAATAGCCAATCATGAGTAATAAATATCATCTCAAAGATATCATTTGATGTTTCTACTATGTTCAAATCTCTTCTTCAAATTTATGATATGGTAATTTAATATATGATGCCTAGTAATAGAATAGTATATAATATATTCATTTTATGTGTGCAAATATATGTATATATACACACACACACAGAGACACACAAACACACATATATAATCTTTTCCATATTCTACTTTTAGTTTAGAGATTTGGAAACCTGTTGAAAAGCTAGAGATGGTCTGTGCTATAGACACACCAAGTTTAAAAAAATTCCTTTTGGTAGAAAATTGAATTTTTATCTGAAGAAATTAAAAACAACAACACCCTGCTGTATTTTCTCATGGCAACTGATGAAATGAAGGCTAAGTACAACAGCATCCTGGGCTATCTTCTTTAAGCAGCAATCCATCCAGTCCCTTTTTCTTGGCCACCTCTAGGGGTCATCCCATTCCATCAACAAACCTCCAATGCTGACTTTTTGGAAAATGTATCAACCAGCTACCACTTCCCCTCTAGGGAAGTCTCCTTTCCTACCTCTCCCATCCATTTCTGCTCATTTTATTATTCATCCTGAATATTCTTTCTGAGTTTCTCCTGATTTTTTTTTGGGCGGGGCAATTGGGGTTAAGTGACTTGCCCAGGGTCACACAGCTAGTAAGTGTCAAGTGTCTGAAGCCGGATTTGAACTCAGGTCCTCCTGAATCCAGGGCTGGTGCTTTATCCACTGCGCCACCTAGCCACCCCTCTCCTGAATTTTTAAAGGAAGTTGCACCACAAGTCATGTTTGGTTTTTTTTTCTTCTTCAAAATAGCCAAGAATGCTCATCATCCTCTGCTTTTTAACAACCTATAGATAATCAAGTTCAACAACAAAAGGAACCCTTCTTGGTAGGACATGGTCATTAACAGTAATAATAAAGATGGTGGAAATACAAATGCATGGAGCTACACTAAGCCCTTCCAGTTTATATTGAACATTTGTTAATTACTGATTAAGCACAAACCATGTTCCTCTCACTCTTATACATCAGTAGGAAGCTGTTAGAAAAGTGTAGAAAAAGATAGAGTTGATCTTAATATAGCAAATTAAATACAGATTTTGCAAAGCATTTGAGAAAAAAACAGAAAAAGTGAAAGTACATTGAAGTTTTGTGTTTTGTTTTGTTTTGTTTTTGGTGGGAAACAACTCTGGTAAATCACTGTACATTAAGGGCACGTGCTGAAACTTCATGGTGCCAGTCACGTAACTTTGTGTATTTGGGACTAAAGATGTGAAGGGGTATCTTTTCCCTGTAGAAAAAAAAAGGTGATAGGAAGATCATAAGAAATAGAAAGGATTCTGATCTTTTAGTTCGACAGACATATAAAATGAAGCATGCAGAGAGCATGCACCAAACAATGACAACTTCCCACAGTGTTGTTCTTCTAGTTTCCATGATCCATGCTAATACCGTGAACAGCAAAATGCTTCAGGAATGAAACATTCATTCTAGATTCAAGATTCAAGCGGGATCTAAGTAGACAATGTTCATATCTGTGCCTAAAATAAAGTGACTATACAAAGTGGCAAAAAGAGTCTCATTCCCAGCTAGCTGTTAAAATAAGAAAGCCCCACAACTGCACAACACACATGACACAAACCTTAGTTTGGATTAAGGAAAATGAAACTCAGCATATACACTCATAATTTACATGCTAATTAAAACAATTTCAAGACTACTTTCAGCGTGATATGAAATGCACCAGAATTGAGCTTTAGACTTGCAATATAGCACAGACCAAAGTGTCATATGACATTTTCAAATTTAGAAAACATTCAGAGCATCCACAAGAAGGCATTCAATTTTAAATTAACTTACTTTGTCTTCTTTGCATTTTCATTGTCTGATTCTTTCACTGAAATACAAAGAAGCAATATTTCACATTACTTCTTAATATTTTCAAAACATTAAAAACTCTGCTTCTTATTAGTAAGCATTTAAGTTTGGCAAAGCCATTTTGAATTCTGTACAGCACAACTGACTACAAGTAAATGTTTCCAAATGTCACCATTTATTGCCATTATAATTCAAATAGATCAAGTGCTAAAAATAATTTCAAAGTAAATTGTTCCAGGAAATATTTCTAATTTTTTTTTTTGCCTCACCACATATCACTCTCTTTTGCAATAACTCACACTTAAAAAGTACTTTAAGGTTTGCAAAGCATCCTTTTTCTATAGATGAAGAAACTCTGGCACAGAGTTAAATGACTTGCCCAGGGTCACAAATCTAGTAAATAGAAGATGCTTGGAATTGTATTCAAGTTCAACATTCTATTAACTGCACCACCTGGCTTTCTGGAACAATATTTCTTTCCAGGGGAGGGTGTGCTATGACTTAGACTTCTTTTAACCAAATGGCAACTTACAGTGTTCAGTGCCAGTGATCTGAGCCAGGATTCGGAAAGAACGGGACTGTGTGGTTCCTGTCCTTGGATGCCAGTCTTCCGTATCCTCGATCAATCGCTTTTTACTTGCATCACTATGAGTAGGTATGTGGTAAAACTCTGTATTACGTTCCACAATATGCTTCCTTGGTGGTCTGTTCCAGTAGGGGGAAAACAGAGAAAAAAAAAATTAGGTCTAGAATATAAAATATTAAGAATGTATAAGGGTTTGATAGCTTAAAATACCTATACAGAGTCTAAACAGTTACCGTTTAGGTGGAGTTGTCCTTTTAATTGACATAGTAAAGCAACAGAAGAGAGATTTCCAACATGAAGAAAAAAAGAGAAAAGACAGTAAGAAAACATGCAAGAAATAGAATAAAAATGAAATCTAAATAAAACAACCTATATATTTAGACATATGTATGATCCATTTATAATAACTGGTAAATATTTGATGGGGCAAAATAATCTTGTATTAATTGACTCCTACAATAGTAGATCATGGTTTAGCCCTGTTCATTTTGGGGGATCAGACCTGGGATTTCACTGATATAAGTCAGTGGTTCTCAAATTTTTAGTCTAAGGCCTTCTTCACATGTATAATAATTGACGACCCCAAAAAGCATTATATCTGTCAATATTTACCATATTAGAAACGGAAACTGATAAAAATTTTATGTGTTTATTTGTTCATTTAAAATAACAATAACAAATCTCTTACATGTCAACATAACATTTTATGAAAAAAAATTTTTTTTTTCCAAAAACCTTGGTGGAAAAAAAAGTGGTCTTGTTTCACATGTTTTTCCAATTCTTTTAACATCTTGCTTAGAAGACAGTTCTAAGGGATTCTCATACCTTTTCTGCATTCTGCATTTATTGTTTTGGTTGAAACATATGTAGATGATTTGGCCTCATAGATATGTAATTGGAAAAGGAAGGAGTATTTTAATAGGCAAATCATTTCTTAGTATTATGACAATAATTTTGACCTCATGGACCCCCTGAAAAAGTCTGGGGCATCCTCTAGGGCAGAGGTGTCAAATTCCCAGGATGGGCAGCATGCATAGGGATTGGGTGGAAGGAGAACAAACCAGATTAAAATGTTATTGGAGATTCTTAAAAAATAAATAAAAATACAATACAACATGAAAATTGTTAATTTGTGGTTTTCTAAGTCAATATGGGATCCATTTCTATTTGATTTTGACACCAATGCCACAGAGGTCTGAGGACCACATTTTGGGAACAGCTGTTGTAAAGAATTCCCAATAAGGAAACTCCCTTTACCAACACAAGCCAGCTAACTGGTCTGTAATTTAAAATCTTACGAGAATTACTTGCAGGAACTGAGAAATGTTACTTGCTCAGGTTCATATAGCCTACATATGAGACTAACCATTGAACCTGTAAGACATGCTGCCTCTTCCATTCATTTTTCATTACTATACAAAAAAAGGTATTCGGCTTTTGTGGTCAGAAGACCTGGGTTCAAGTCTCACTTCTGACATTGACTACCTTGGCAAATCACTTAAACTCTGGAGAAATGTTGGAGTGGCTGGGGAATATTTGTATTTCCCCTACTGTGAGTATATGGTCACTATAGAGAAGAAAGAACACAGAACATAGGGTCCGGGAGAAGGTGGACAGGATAAGGACATAAGAGAGACACTGTACCAACGAAAGTGCTGCAAAACAAAAGTGGGCACCTAACTCTTGGGGGGCATACTACCTTGCTAGTAAAGCACTTCACACACGCCTTTGGTACTAGCTAGTATTTTAATAGCCCCTAATTTTTTTTTTTTTTTTTGGTGAGGCAACTGGGGTTAAGTGACTTGCCCAGGGTCACACAGCTAGTGTCAAGTGTCTGAGGTTGGATTTGAACTCAGGTCCTCCTAACTCTAGGGCTGGTGCTCTATTTATAGCGCCACCTAGCTGCCCCCCCAAATAATTATTGAGTTCAATTTATTGGTATTTTTTCCTTCTGTGTAGATGTATCTCACATGTAACTATCAATTGAGAGATATATATAATCAACTAACACCACCAAATAAAAGGAAATTCTTTCTTACTGTGGGTCAGTAATTCATAAAGTGTCATTGCCATCATTCAATACTAATAAAATTGTAACTAATACCAGAAATAAATGAAAGCTTAAGATAATAGATGTGAAGGAAAGGAAGGAAAGAAGGCAAAAAGGAGAAAGAACTACAAGGGGGGAAGGGAAGGTGGGAAAAAGAGAAAGATGGGGGAGAAGGTGACTAGAGATAAGGGAAAGAAGTGGAGGAGAGATGGAGGAGGGGAGGAAGAATTTCTAAGAATATATTTTGTCTAAACTTCATGAAGCTTTTGATAAAATATCTCATGTTATTATGAATGGAATATGTAAAGATGTGAACTAGATGATAACAGACAGAACTTGAAAAAAACAAATGGCTGGCTCAAGGAGTGTTTCAAGGTCTACTTTCCAAGAATCCTTCTGCAGAGCATCTCAGGGATCTGCCCTTGGCCTTAGGCTGTTTCAGGCCTTTATTAATAACTTGTATAAAGGCACAGGTAGCGTAAGATAACATTTATAGGGAATGCACAGCTGAGGGAGATAAAAACCATATCACAGAACCAGTTGTTGGGATTCAGAAAGATGGACAGCCTAGAGTATCCAGCTGACTCTAATAAGATGAAATTCAATCAAGATAAAAGTAAAAACCTTACACTTGGGTTTAAAAAATCAACTTCACAAGTGCAAGGTTGGGGAGAAGTGATTAGACATCAGTGTGTCAAAAAAAAAATTGAGGGGTCCTGGAGGGCTGAGTTCACTATAAATTAGCAGTCCAAAGAATTAATGCGATTTGGGGCTTTATTAAGAAGGGCAGTTTCTAGCAATAACTAGAATAGTCCTGATATCTATCTATCTAGATATATATATATATCGATATATCTATAAATTTAGAGAGAGAGAGAATTAACTTTAATTTTTTTAAATTTGTGGAATAAAATAAGAATTTCCATGACTCAGTATAATAAAAAAGATGATTGCCCAGAAAGCTGCAAATGTACAACTTGCTATTCCTTTTAAATATATAATAAAATTATCATCCTTTCTACCCTGGCCAATCACATTAAAAGCAGTGTGCTTGGGGCAGCTAGGTGGCGAAGTGGATAGAGCACTGGCCCTGGAGTCAGGAGTACCTGAGTTCAAATCCGACCTCAGACACTTAACACTTATTAGCTGTGTGATCCTGGACAAGTCACTTAACCCCAATTGCCTCACTTAAAAAAAAAAAAAAAGCAGTGTGCTCTGTTCTGGAAGCAACAATTTAGGAAGAATATTTATTGATAGGATGGCAAACTTTAAGAAAAGGGTAAAGAGGAAGGAGAAGGGCCCTGAGTGCTTAGGTAAGTAGAAAAAAGTGTGGTTATCTGTCCCTGGTAAAATAAATCTTGGGGGATACATGATAACTGTCTTCAAATACCTGAAGAGCTCTCACATGAGAAGGAGATAAGACTTAATCTGTTTGACCCCCTGCAGGGCTGAAGCAGGAGTAATAGGTAGAAATGGCTAAGAGACAAATTCAAGATGGATGTCAGAAAAAAAAAATTCCCAACAATAAGAACTGCATAAAGAACTCACTGCTTCAGAGGGTTATGGACATCCCTTCTCTGGAGGTCTGAAAGCAAAGACCTGATGACACCTCAGGTATCATCAAGTAGTAGGGATATTTTTGCATATATAGATTGGAAAACATGGTCCCTGACGTCCCTTCCTGAGAGTCAGGAAGACTTCAATTCAGATCCAGCCTCATACACTTAACTGCTGTGTGACCCTAGACAAGTCACCTAGATTCTGTTTGCTTCAATTTCCTTAACTGTAAAATGGGGGAAATAAAAAAAAATGGGGGAAATAATAGCACCTACCTCTCAGGGTATTTATAAGGATCAATTGACATAATATTTGTAAAAAACATTGCACATTGCCTGGAAAATAGTAGGTGCTTAATAAATGCTTGTTTCCCTTCTTCTAATTCTAAAATTCTGTGATTTCCCTGTTAGGAGTTAAGATTCTATGAATCAATGAAAAGACTACTTCATGAATTCATAAATTGAAGAAGACTGGTGATAACTGATATTCAGAAAAAATCTAGAATGGGCCGGGAGTGAGGAACATGATGATTGATCTGGCTTACATTTCAAAATGCCTTTTACCAATAGCATAAAAATCCACATAATGACAAACAAAAATATCTCTAAAATGGGATGGGAGGCTGCTGAGGAACACAGATACCTTACCACGAAGAAAGAACAATTAGTTTCAAAGTACACGTTTTCAAAACCGACATGTTCATTCGAGGACAATTATTTTTAAACCACAGTCTGGGCTCTTGGAAGCTCAAAGTCTAACTGCTTAAGAAGATTGTCCGCAACACTGCTGTCACTACGTGCATGTCTTTTGCTTATTCAGTTTTTTTTCATAGCAGAAATACTGGTTTTACAAACAAACTAATTTGTTTTCTTATAAACTCTAGAACTAAAAACTATTCAATACTTTCACAATCTTATGACCAAAAGTCACCATTTAATCATTTTTTTTTCGTGAATTGGAAGCAAGATGAACACCTATGGTAAAAGTTTGTGATGCAAAGACGAACTTCACCATTAGTCAAGTACTTACACGGTGCTGGGGTTACTGAAGAAGGGATAATACACAAACACAAACAAATGTGAAAGGGAAGAGAAGACAAGGACATTTCCAGGATCATGGAAAGTAAACAAATGTGAATTTAAAAGGAGGAAGTAATTAATCTTTGACATTACAAACACCTAATCTTACTAAAAAAGTTTCATGCACAACATGCTTCCAAATAATCACAAACACACATATTAGCATTTTGGGGACAAATGACAAAAGATGCAACCCAACAATGACAATTACTTTAAGTGCTTCGGACAAGATGATTTTCTATCTTCTTGTCGCAACAAAAATACGCTGTTGAAAGCTGGCAGAATCCCTTTGCCATTGGCTAGAATTGCATGTAAGGTCAGCAGGGAGCCAGGAGAATGGTTCTTTAATCACTTCTAAATTCATCAACATACCCTGAATTCTTCATATGTTTTCAAGTTGAGGTCATGATAATTGGATAGATTATTTTTTAATAAAAAAAGAAAATTAGGAGGATTTTTGGAGAAATAATTAGAATTGCTGATTTGGCTTGGGGTGGGGTGTAGAATAATTCCACCTTCCACCCTGCTGTCAAATTTCAAATTAATCTTCCTAAAACATAGGTCTGATCATATCACCAATTTGATAAATTCCAGTGGCTTCTATTACCGCCAGGATCAAATCATTTACTCAGTTTTGCTTCTAAAACTTGACTCCTTTCTACCCTTCCAGTCTTTCCTCCACATCCCCTGAAATCCTGGGATTTTTACCTCCTTGCTGTTCCTTGAACATGACACTTCATCTCCAACTCTGAGCAATTTTATTGGCTGTCCCTCATGCCTATGATACTCTTTCTCCTCATCTATGACTCAGCTTCCTTCAAATCTCATTTCAAGGTTTGCAAGAAGCATTTCCCAGTAGCTTTTCTTGTACATCACTTGTTTGTACACAATTGTCCACACCTCATCTCCCCCATTAGACTGTGAAGTCCTGCATTTTTGCCTTTCTTTGTTACGCCCCCCCCCCCCAAATCAGGGCTGAGCTCAGTGCCTGGAATACAGTAGGCACTTAATAAATGCTTACTGACTGATTGATTGATTGATTGATTGATCTGTTTTTCTTAATGTAAAAAGATGCATGGGGGCAGCTAGGTGGCACAGTGGATAAAGCACTGGCCCTGGATTCAGGAGGACCTGAATTCAAATTTGACCTCAAAAAACAAAAAGAAAAAGAAAAGAAAAAGATGTATGATATTAACAGTCTTCCCATTGTTTACAGTTAAACTCCAAGAAATGAGCAATTTACAAGTGCGGTAAACACACTCAAATACTCTGTAAGTTCTGTGAATAAGGATTAATTCACTATACTGAATGTCTCTATTAACCATTCTTATGTCTCTCTTCTGCTCAAAACCTTCAGTGATATCTTTCTGCCAAAATTCCTATTACTGTGTTATTCTAGCTCCTTCATAATTGCTGTCCTATTCTACCTTTCCTGGCTTAGCCTAGTCTATATTCCAACCTGTATGGAATCCCTGCTATACCATCTATCACAGGTGGTTACAGTCTTTACTGGAAGATCTCATGTATTGAGCAACCACTATCTTTTTTTTTTTTTTTGGAGGAACCACTATCTTACACTCTTGGACAACTATGTTGTCAGGAAGTGTTTTCTTCTATTGAACTTAAATTGGCCTTGTTAGGTTTAATGTCATAACACTAGGAAACTATTATTACTCAGGGTTATTTCTTGTTAATTTCGGCCACCATACCTTGAATGTGACACTCCATTTTAGGAAGGACACTGACCAGATGGAACACATCCAGAAGGAGCTGACCCTGAAGTCTAATTGCACGGTCTAATTTCTTCCCACTCAGCAAATCTACCAATCTACTCCTGTTCTCCATCAGAAATTCTCTTCTATTCAGAGATAAAATACTGGGGGTAGGGAAAGATAGGCAGCTACCTTTGGTACTACACACAGAGTGGTACAATAAGGGACATTTTAATATATTTTCAGGGTCAAAATTCAGTTCTCCACAGTATTTGGAATTTAAGTCACAGGTACCAATGTTCCCCGTAGGTAGGTAGACTCTAATACACAAGAGCTAAAATTTTCAAACCTTGCCTACCGCAGAAAGACTTTGAGAACAAAGCTTTGGCTTTGCTCTCAGTTCCTGCAATTTGGTAATTTTGGGGGGAAAAACCCTTTATCCTGAATGCATGCAATATGAATAACATTGAGTCTCTCCTTTGGGCACACTTTCAGAAATGCACCTGAGTCCCCAGTGAGACAATTAGGATTTAGCCTGGAAAGGTATAGGACCTACTACCTCCGTGACTTCAGGTAAGTTACTTAACCTCTCTAGGTCCCTGGTTCTTTATCTATAAATGAGGGGATTGGGCTAGGTGACTCCCAAAGACCTGCCCAGCCTCTAACGGTTTGATCCTATGATAGACTATGAACAGGACCCTCTAGTCAACTGACACTATGAGAAAAGAGAGAGCATTTCTTTTGCTTTTGAAAATGTGACAAACAGATCTCTGAAGCAATTTCAGAGACAGGCATTCTTTGTACACACAGCTGCAAAGCTCCATTTCCCTACTTTCAAAGGGTTAGCTAAAAGTGACATCACTGTTGTTGAGAGCTCATCTGTGAACTGAAGAGAGGCCTGGCTTTCTATAACTTCACTTTAGGCTACTGGTTAAAAAGCAATTCCATTTTTAGAGATTACTAACATTTAATGCCCTATGTTTATGGCTTCTCTCCTATTTATTACTCTTTTTTTCTCAAAGGCCTTCCCAAACTATAGTATTACTATTACTTTTGAAAATGATGCACACAGCAAATCCCAAATTTTGTACAAAGAGAAAATCCCATTGTATAACCCAATGAAGCAGTCACCACACCATATCCAATGCAAAGCAAACTTATTTAAAGCATCTATCACTATACTAAGTTAAAGCTATTTTGCAAAATTTAAATTTTGCAAAAATCAGGCGCTCATGCTGGTTACTCTGATATGAATCACCATAATTCCCTTCCAGCAAGGTGGATACTAACTTTTTCACTTGTGTTTTCTGCAAAAAAGAAAAGCATTTTGACATTTATTACGATGGTATAATTATGCTTGAGATGTTTAAAAGTCAGTTCCTTCCAGACACCAAGAAGCTGTTTGAAAAAAATTCAAGTTCGACCAAGTTAAAATGTACACAGAACCATAAAGGACTTACCTGCCGAAAGCAGTAGGCACATAACAATGCAGAGGCACCCAGAAAGGAGAAAGGGGAGGAAGTGAATCCACGCAAAAGAGACTAGCTACCCTCCCAGGTGGAAGACTCTAATGGGGAAAGTATAGAAAAACTGACAACTTTTTACAAGAAGTCAGAACCACAATCCATATATGCAGTAATCACGTTTGTAATTTCTTAAAGTATACTTAATCACTGCTGCCTTTATATTGTTGGCCCACTTTGCATTTACTACTCTGCCTGGTCTCAACTCCATGGAACAAGATGCCCCTGTACAGGGTGGCCCCAGCTGTCTCCCTGCCCACTTTACCTTTCTGCCTCCTTTTGTGTGTTGTGTACCCCTCCCCACACTGGATTGTGAGCTTCTTGAAAATAATGACTGTCTTCTTTCACAACATGGCTAATGCAGAAATATGTTTAATGTGATTGTGTATGTGTGTGTGTGTGAATATATATATATATATATATATATATATATATATATATATATATATACCTATATCAGATTGCTTTCTGTCTTGGGGAGAGAGGAGAAAGGGAGGGAAGGAGAAAAAAATTTGGAACTCAAAATCTTTTTTTTTTTTTTTTGCATCGCAGTGGGGCTTAAGTGACTTGCCCAGGGTCACACAGCTAGTAAGTGTCAAGTGTCTGAGGCCAAATTTGAACTCAGGTCCTCCTGACTCCAGGGCCGGTGCTTTATCCACTGTGCCACTTAGCTGCCCCCTCAAAATCTTATAAAAACAAATGTTGAAAACTATCTTTACATGTAACTGGAAAATAATAAAATACTTTTATGTTAAAAGGAAAAAAGAAAACAGGGACTGTCTTTTTATCAACTATCTCAAGTGCTTAGCACAATGCTTAATAACATGTATTTATAATTTCATAAAGGTACTTGACATTTATTTAAATGGGCTTATGACAGCAGAAACTCAGCAAATTCACTCAACAGAAAAATGGGTGTAATATTACTTATGTCACTTAACTTTTTTGTTTTTGCCAAACTTTGATTTTATTAAATTGATGTTTGTGGGATTGGAACAGAATTGCTCTGAGTTTCTTTAAAACATTAGATATTATCTTTTAATATGATTCAGAATGGAGGCAACTAGGTAAAGTAAGGTTAACGCTATTAGACTGGAGGCGCAAGTTCTCATGAGTTAAGATGTCAAAGTTTCAAGTGTTATGAATAGCCCTTTCTAAAAGTCTGTTATTTCACCACATATTGATGAGCTTGCTATCAGAATTTTAATTTACCTACCTACCAAAGTCAACTATTGCTACAAGCAAGTCTTGGGAAATTTCATTTTTAATAACCTTTTGTAGGTAAAACTGGATAATTAACACCTATCTTTTATTTATTTTGTATTTCCCACCTTATCCACCATGGTACTAGGCACATCTTGGGAAGCTGAATGCTTGATAACCTCTCCTACGATTTTAGACATATACATATAACAAAAAAAAAGTTATTGTAAGTAAAGACCCTAAACCCCTGGGAATACATCTCTAGAATTGAGAATGACTTCATTCTGGAGTATTAATTCAGTTCTTTGTTGCTTTCTTGATATGGTTTGTCATATCATTCTCTAGCTTATTTTACAGATGAGGAAACTGAGGCAAATAGCATTAAGTGACTTGCCCAAGGTCACACAGCTAATAAGTGTCTAAGGCCAGTTTTGAACTAAGAAGACAGCTTTCTGACTTCAGGGCTGGCACTCAATCTACTGCACCACCTAAGTGCCAAACTCAGTGGTTAATAACATGCATTTGTAATTTCATAAAGACACTTGACATTTATTTAAATGGGCTTATGACAGTAGAAATGCAGCAAATTCAGTCACCAGAAAAATGTGCATAATATTACTTGTGCCACTTATTTTTTTCCCCCAAACTTTAATTTTTTAAAAAATGGTTTTCTACAGTGCTAAGGTTAATGAATAACATGATTTTATTTCCATTTTCTGAAAGAAAAGGCTGGGGGCAAGAAACTGAAGTGATTTAGAAAATTTGGGGATTGTGGACTAGGCCAGTCAGTCAAGAAGTATTTATTAAATGCTTACTATGCACCAGGTACTGTGCTAAGTTATGAGGATACAAAAAAAAAAAAAAGGGCAACCCCAGCCTCTGGTCTCAAAGAGCTCAGTCTAATAGAGGAAACAAAATGCGAACAACAATATGTAAACAAAATATACAGCATAAGAGTATTTTATTATTCTCTAGTTACATGTAAAGATAATTTTCAACTGGGGATATTCTTAAAAAGAAAACATTAAGATTAAGGTTATAAACAGAACTTAGGGAAGAAAAATTAAAGAGGAGACTCCTTCTGAAAGAGAAGGTAGATTTCAGGAAAGTCACTTAATATTTTTATACTTCAGGTTAAGGATATCCTTAATATGCCCCTCCTTCAGAAAGACTGGAGTTGATGACTTCTAAGGTTCTTTCTCACTCCAAATCTGCTAGCCTATGACCTATGTAGGTCCATTATCCTACGTATAATTCAATCCTAAGGAAAGAAGATGAAGGATGCAAGAAGAGGCATCAACAGAAGGAAGGCTTGAATGACAAGAGGAGAAAGAAGAGGAAGTGGAAGATTTAAGAAGAATGGTAACACCAAGGAAGAAGTAAAAGAAGGGAAGGGAAACTAAGGTGTTAGCTGAGAGCTAAAAGGTGAGACAAGTGACAATTCTGGAGTTTCAGTCCCCCACTAATAGTTTGCCATACAAGAAAAGAAGACAAGGACTGAAGATCTTGCTTCCAGGTAAAATGGAGAGTAGGCAATTTTCACTCAGTAGCAAACTATGTGACTGCTACCTTACTCTAAGTGGAGACAGATCTTACTTCTTAAAGCAAAGGGGAAGAAATTTGTGTGATAACTCTTTAGAGTTATCAGAGGAAATTCAGCATTTCATAAACACACACACCCACAGTTTCTTTATGAGAAATCAAAGAAGAAAGAGTCTAATGAGGCAAGGCTGGTCCCTTCCCCATACTATAAGACTAGAAGGTTCCTTTAATCACTGAATGAGTGTTGCCTCAGATGAACTGAGACCTGGGAAAGAGCCTTGCTTAAAAAGGTCACGATCTCCCACTGCATCCGGAGCCATTACAAGTCGTCCTGAGCTATATCTTGCCACTGGACTCTGACGACTCTGGAGGAGAGAGTGAGCCTCATAACTCTGCAAAACTCTGCCTTACTCAAATGCAATTCACTTGCAAGTCAAGACATCACCCTCCTGATATCATTGGTCATCTCTGAGAAAAGACCAACAACAACAAGGTTAGAGCGTTGAAGACTACCAGACAGAAGAGAAAGAAAAGAACAAGGGCAACTAAAGACTTGGAGCTAAGAAATGAATTTTAAATCCTTCCCTAAGAGAAAAGAGACTGATGTAAAAAGCAGCTGCTTGTTGTCCAAAGAAGGACAGAGAAGATCCAAATGAGGTAGGATGTCACTTAGGAAGAATAAGAAGAAAAGCTGAGCAGGGGTGGTTGCTAAGCTTCCCACTGGGGGTTACTGAGGTAGTTATGGGTCTGCTCTATTGTCCTCCCAGATACTTATCCAAGATGGGGAAAAGAAGCTCCCAATATATGTCACAACACTTCTGGTGAAGCACAGAGGCTAAAATGGTATTTCCAAAAGAAACCTAAGAAGTATTGCCAAAGATTTCACTGATAAGCTAGAAAATACAGCAGAAAGCAACCAGAATAATGAAAAGGAAGGCCTTATGAAAAATGGGTGAAGAAATGGGAAGATTAGGGGGCAGCTAGATGGCACAGTGGATAGAGCACAGGCCCTGGATTCAGGAGTACCTGAGTTCAAATCCGGCCTCAGACACTTAACACTTACTAGCTGTGTGACCCTGGGCAAGTCACTTAACCCCAATTGCCTCACCAAAAAAAGAAAGAAAGAAAGAAATGGGAAGATTAGATCAGAGAAGAGGTATTAAACTTGCCCTATTTGGCT
This sequence comes from Dromiciops gliroides, assembly GCF_019393635.1. NCBI lineage: Eukaryota > Metazoa > Chordata > Mammalia > Microbiotheria > Microbiotheriidae > Dromiciops > Dromiciops gliroides. The sequence continues at coordinate 238,243,616 of NC_057866.1, read as the reverse complement.
CCAAGGTCAGAACTAGTAGCAATGGGTCAGAGTAGGAAGGAGGTAAATATAATCTTGAGCTAAGAGCTATGAAAAGTGGAATGAGATGCTTCAAGAAGTAGGGGATTTTGTTTGTCATTAGTCTTCAGTTATTTCAGTCATGTCCAACTCTTCTTTTTCTAGCTCATTTTACAGATGAGGAAAGTGAGGCAAATAGGGTTAAGCGACTTTCTCAGGGTCACACAGCTAATAAGTGTCTGAGGCCAGATTTGAACTCAGGTCATCCTGATTCAAGGTCTGGCACTCTATCCATAGCACCACCTAGCTGCTCAAGACTTCAAACAAAAGCTGTATGATCTCTTCTCAAGTATGCCATGGAGGAAATTCTTTTAGGCATTAATCTGGATGACTCCCCAAACCTCTCTAATTCTGAAATTCTTTGATACTTTTTTTTAAGTGAGGCAATTGGGGTTAAGTGACTTGCCCAGGGTCACACAGCTAGTAAGTATTAAGTGTCTGAGGCCGGATTTGAACTCAGGTCCTCCTGACTCCAGGGCCGGTGCTCTATGCACTGTGCCATCTAGCTGCCCCAATACTTTTTTTAAAAGAGTATTTTCTTGGGTTGCTACTGGGTTAAATTGTTTTCTAAATCTCAATTTTGGATGATCTCAAGCATGAAATGAAAACACATATTTCTTAGGACACTAGTTGTCATCAAATTAAACACACATAAACACACACACACACAGAGACACTGTACAAAACCAGATCTATACACAGTAGCAAGTCAATTAGACCACCTGCTTTTTTCCTTTTTCTAAGATGCATGGAATATTGCCATCTTCTGTTTCAGTGCCCAAACGTTGTCATGACAGCAGTGCAATATGAAACAAAGCATCTTCATTATGTGAATTAGCATGCAGAAGAGATCATTTCAATAGAAAGAACTGAGCTTTATCATTGCTTTCATTGTACTGTCTCTAAAATTGGCATTTTTAAGGCTGTCATGTGCACTTCTTGTATTTTTCCCTTTCTCCACTCAGTTCCACATTCCTGCAATGGATCTCATCAAAATTATTTTACAAAGTCTGTTGTTTTTTTTTTTTTTAAGTGAGGCAATTGGGGTTAAGTGACTTGCCCAGGGTCACACAGCTAGTAAATGTTAAGTGTCTGAGGCCGGATTTGAACTCAGGTACTCCTGAATCCAGGGCCTGTGCTCTATCCACTGCGCCACCTAGCTGCCCCCACAAAGTCTGTTTTGACCTCTGGAGAGTAAAATGACCTTTTCTCCAGCAACAGAGAGTTCTGAAACGGAGGTGGACAATTTGAAGGCTAAGGACGCAATAAAAATTAGTTAACACTTTAAGCCAGTCCTAAAAAAAAGCATACTGTGCACTGAAAAGTCACCAAGACTTTCCAATTATTATCTTCAAATATCTGTTTTCATTTAAATGGTGATATCCCAAGAGTTCAAATTCATTCTGGAAACATCTTCACTGGAAGGCTTTTATGAAGGATGCAGAGCCAGGAAAGCAATATAAACAGTGACCAGAACCGTGTAAATGGAAAGAATGATGATAATCAGACTCAATGCTAGGAAATTATAATGACCAAGCATGGCCTGGAGGAAGAGACACAAGGATGCACTTTTGCAGCTTCACTGCAGATGTGGAAGACAACAGGGATGGAATACTCCTCAATGTGTCATGTGTGGTGCTAAAGATTTGCTGGGCTGTGTTTTCTTTCTTCCTTTTTGATAATTTCTTGTTATAGGGGAGATGGAGGAGAGGAATCAAGATATTTTTGGAAATAACGGTGATGTAAGAATAAAAGACGGCAGTAAAAAAAAAAGAAATCTTCACTGAGATCACATTTCTTTTCTTTTTTTTAACCCCCCCCCTTTTTTGGGTGGGGCAATGAGGGTTAAGTGACTTGCCCGAGGTCACACAGCCAGTAAGTGTCAAGTGTCTGAGGTCAGATTTGAACTCAGGTCCTCCTGAATCCAGGGCTGGTGCTTTATCCACTGCACCACCTAGCTGCCCTCTGTTTGTTTTTTAGAAGCATATTTTGTTTGAACAAAAAGAAAGCATAAATCTCAATTCTGAGTCTCAATGTCTTATAATGTTATCAGGTTTTTTGCCTTAACTACTGCATATATAGATTCTAGTCAAATTCAGACTTTGGGGTGGAGAAGGGCTATTCTTCCTTAAAGCCCTGACCACAAATTTCTCATTTCCCCTTCAATTCCAAATAATATGTACCAGCAAGGTAGCAACTGTAAGCCACTGAATATTCCTTCTTGGTGACCACCTGAAAGCAGTAAGATTGGGGGATGAGGCGTGGGATTGAAAAAACCTTTCCCAGACCTGCCTTGCATTTTAAGTGCCAGCTGCTTGTATCTGAGGGGTAAAAAACCCAACAACACATTACACCTTATGTCAGGAAGCTGATAGCACACTACAATACATAATTACGATTATGTATTTTACCATAGAAATGAATGCTGTGTACACATAAACTCGTCTTTTTTAATGAAGCAAATCAAACTCATATCTCAATCTTCTTCCCTAAAAAAAAAAAAGAGCAGCTGCATTCTCTGGCTTTGGGTTTATGGTGCTTTCTTAAATTTCCTGAAAAAAAAAAAAAGGAGTCCTAGACAAGAGCGGGAAAGCACCTTTTGGCCACCTACCCATTTTGCTGTTTATTGTCAGCCTGGGATCCTCTTCTCTGCCCTTCAGCTAGCTCCTGGGCAGTGTCGCTGGCATACGGGCTCGGGGCTGCAGGCTGCCGTGGGACATTAACTGCAGGTTTAACAGGGCTCGAGGCAGGTAAAGGCTGGTCGGCGCTAGGTTTGGCATTAGCATGCAGTCCAGGTGTAGCAAATGGGGGAGGCGTGACAGCAGCCACTGGCGAAGGGGAAGCATGTGATGAAGAGGTCGCATGGGCTGGGGTGAAGGCAGATGATGGTGATGGGATAGATGTGACTTTTGGAGATGATACAACCCCAAAAGGCCGTGGTGCCTTATTGTAGGCCAAGCTGGATGTGGCAGTGACTTTGGGCACAGCGGAGGATGTAATGGGTACAGGCTTAACTACTTCTTTGGGTTCGCCCTATGTAAAATAAAAATAAGACACACAGAGAACATACCAAATACATGCAAAAGAGAACTGAAAAGAATATTCAGCTGATATTAAAAACAAGGTACAGTCATGTTAGCAGCTGAATCATCATCATCTATATGCCTTGGTGAAAAATTAACAGGGGATATAATTTAGCATGCATAATGAGGGATCCTAACATGCATAACACAGATGCAAAACCAAAATATGTACATATATTTTAATCAACTTAAAGACATTTGCAGAAGATTTAGATAATTAAGCAGAAAAACTCTTATTCTGTTTGATGGTCATCAAAATTATATAACAAATTTAAATATAATACAAAGTTTCAACTGAATAAATTCCTTTTCTAATCCCACACAAACAAAAAGGTTTTTTTTGAACCACATATACCAGTAAAGCAGGCTCTCAAATTCAATTCCATCTCTAACTTTATTTCCAATAGTAATAATAATAATAATAATAATAATAATAACAAATGTAAATATATTATATAAATATAATGAGTTCCACTGTAATCTACAATGCCATTATTAGGTAGGAGCAAGTATTATATTTCCTACTTATTTCTAATTCCTTATTTTAAAGAAAACACATTATTTCTGTTTAAATTAAAAATTTTCAAAGCCCAGTGACTTTTTTTAAAGCAAAGCAAATAGTCATTAGGCTAAAAAACAAATCTTTAAAATGGTTCATGCCACTTTTTCACTTCTCCAGCATTTAACATGTCATAAGTATATGGTAGATAATCTGCTTTCAAAAACATAATCCTGGGGCAGCTAGATGGCACAGTGGATAGAGCACCAGCCCTGGAGTCAGGAGGACCTGAGTTCAAATCCGGCCTCAGACACTTAACACTTACTAGCTGTGTGACCCTGGGCAAGTCACTTAACCCCAATTGCCTCACTAAAAAAAAAAACCCAAAAACAAAACAAAAAACCATAATCCTGCTTCCATACTTGTAGTGGCTTTCAATATGAAATTTGATATTTTTCACTTATCTAAAAAAAATCAGTTTGTTATATGCTTTAGATAAAGAAATCAAGGATTATGCTTTTCTTTATTTACAAAATTTAAAAAAATTAATATTGCATATGCTGTTAAATTCAAATGATATTTTGCTTAGTTGTTCCAAACTGATTTTTCCGTCTTTTTTATTCTTTCCTAAAAGTGAAAGCTCACTGGAAGAAGGAATATACTCAGAAATGAAGAGCATATAAAAACAAAATATGTCAATACATTTTAAAATTAAAAAATCTACATATATTTAACAGATGGGAAAAGGAACTAATTTTTTAAAGTGAAATTAGTTTTCCTTCTTGGAAAATTTTTGTTTTAAAAACATCACTTTCAGTTTTTTTGTTTTGTTTTTTTTGTTGGGCAATGGGGGTTAAGTGACTTGCTCAAGGTCACACAGCTAGTAAGTATCAAGTATCTGAGGCCAGATTTGAACTCAGGAACTCCTGAATCCAGGGCTGGTGCTTTATCCACTGCGCCACCTAGCTGCCCCAAAACAATCACTTTCTAAAGCAAGTCTAAAGTGAGAAAAACAAGCTCTACAGTAGTAGCTGGGGAGAAGGGGTCCTTAACCTATGATTTCACTGGTATAGGGAATTATCTTGCATCCCAGTAGAATAGCACCACCCTCTCTGCAACTTAAGAGTCTTAGAGGACTGGCCTGGGGCCACGGAAAAGTAAGTGACTTGTGCCAGTATGTGTCAGAGGTGAAGCAGTGCTATACCATGCTGCTTCTATATGCAATATATTTCTCTTAAAGAATAAAAGATGATGCTGTATGATTGCGTCTGACACCAAGAGGATAAAAAAGAGCAATGAGTAACTCCTACTCAGCCAAACCAAATTATAATGTAGGAATGCAGGGGAAATGTAACAAGTTGAGTCTTGTAAGTGAATAGAGAGATGTCTTTGAATCTGGGCTTGGTGGAAATCATTTTTTAGGACACAAAGTTGCCACCAAATGACTCTTGTGTCGATAATTTGGATGGGCGGTCATTATTGTCACCTTTACTTGTACATGCTTTCTGAAGAGGGTAAGATCATGAATTCTTTAAAAACCAATCTCACAATAAAGAAAGATGGTAACTGGGTATATTAAAAACAACAATGACAACAAACCCTCTGAGTAAAGGAAGTTTAGGGGAAACTAAAATGAGAGAACAACTTGGACATTGGGGTTAACTGGGAAAGTATATGAAAACTGACTTGCCCAATAGAGGTCATTAAATGTTACACATATCTATTTTTTCATTAAAAACTTACCTTCTGAACTGAAACAGGTTCAGGCTTCGTTGTAGTAGATGCTCTGGAAGAAAAACAAGGAAATTATTTCATAAACTACTATATTTCTTCCTTTATGAAACAACCCAGAATAAAATGCAGTTATCCCTTCCACATCTCAGACTTGCCCCATCACAGGTTTGATATATCATGGGTTGGCATGAGAAGTTAAAAGGGAATTTTGGAGGGGAGTTTTGCAGAAGCCACAGATGACAAAGAAAAAGTTTGGAAACTCAGGAATGAATACAACCTCTGTTTTGTATTAATATCGACACAAATTTTACAATGAGGTATCATCAACACTCCATAAAAGAAAAAGGAAAAAAATCAGACTTCTCTGGTATGAAGGGAGGGCCAAAAAAATTGCAGATTTTCCAGATCACAGGGGCCCACACCCTTAACCCCTAGGATGAGTAAGGGATAACTATTCAATCTGTGGTTCTGAACATCTCCCTCCCTTCCTTGCAAAGATAAGGGAATAAAGTGTAGAATGCTGCATATACTGTCAGATTTGGGGGATGTTTGGTTTAGTTTTATGGAACTGCTTTCCCTGTGCCCTTTTTAAAAATTCTCTGTTCAAACAGATGGTTCACTGGGGGAAGAAATATAATCAGAAGTGAATAAAATATTTTTTAAAATAAATAAAAATTTGAAAATAAAATAAATGTTTGCTTAATTGAACTGACATTAATTTATCTTATCAATAGGTGTTGGCTCCAATTCTTGACTCCTTCAATCAAGTAGTAACACCAGGCACAGTATTTCTTGCTAACACCTTATCTCAAGTTCTCCTCCATCTGTCTCAGATAAAGCAGAGTGTTTACCTAGTTCCCTATTTTGAAGGGATTTTAGAATGCATTCCCTTGAAAACTCAGATGCTGGCAGCACCTTTAGTCACTGTATCTTCAACCTAGCAATAAATTTATTGTATTCTCAATCAGTTTTCATTTAACTTTGATTTTTACAATTAATCACTGGATTACTGTAGCCAATGTGTGCATTTGCTTTGTAAATTTTATATCTTAAAAGATTACCTCCGAGGAATTTTTCAGCTAGGCACATTTATTTCCTCCTTCTAGCCAGGTTCCAAGTTGCCTCTCTATAGATTCAAATGATGTATGTGTTGTGGAAACAAAAGCTAACCTTAAATATGAAAGGGAGAAAAACAAGACTAGGAGAGTACATGTGCAGACAGGGCCACTGTCCATGCAATGTCCAAAGTCCAAAAGAAACTATTTTGGTATCATTGGCTGCAACTCACCTCTATTACTTTGGATTACTTATTAGTTACAGTATGTTATTCAAATGAGGCCACTAAAATCACTTAAAGAAGTTATTTACCCAATTTTAGTTGGAAATGTGATGCAAGTCCTGTTTTAATGAGAATGATCTTCTTAGCATCTGATAATGACTGAAGGCAAGATTCTGCATGCCATATTCAAGAAATGTCAGAATGACTAAATTTTAAATGATCAGTGGCTTCAAACAAGAGACTGAGATATTCTATCTTACATGCATGATGGCTAACAAACCTAATGTGCCCTTTCACTTGGGTCTTTCAGAGTTTCACTGAACAATGAACTCTGAAAGATTCCCAGCAGGGACTTACATTTTTCAATGACAGCTAATTAGTCAGGTTAGGGCAGGGCAGGCACCAACTGAACAGTTGGCTAAGCCGAAAGTGGCCATAATAGATGTTAAACTAACATTCTGTTACTGCAATACAAACTCACCCTCCGTAAAATGGCGTAACTTTCCATGTTTACTATTTGAAAGCCAACTTTTTTTGGTAACCTTCTGAGTTTATTGCAACAAGTAAAGAAAACAAATTGAGACAGAGAACAGTGGAATCTTCCTTTCGGTGAAATTTCACAATTAGATATAAGAACAAAATCATCTACCCATTGAAACTAGCAAAGAGATGGCTGAGAATATGCTACAGCAGAGATCATAAACTTGTTTTAAAAAACTGATGCTTAAATATCTATATAACTTAGTAAAATGTAAGAACAAATGTATTTTTCAATCTTTATCCAAGTACTCAAGCTAAAAAATAAAGCATGTAACACTTAATGGCAAATATGATACACACACACACACACACACATAGAGAGAGAGAGAGAGATTTGCCAGAGAGCCACACACAGATATGTGTGGATAAGATGCCTATATCTATATCTTAATCCCCAAATTGGGTTCCTTCTGAAAAACCGAGAATCAGAGATAATGAATTATAAATATAAAAAAGCAGCAGAAAACGGACTGAACATAGAGTTGATAGACCTGAGTTCAAATTAGGCATTACCATTCCCTACTTATATAATAAGGGGGTTGGATGTGATGACTTTGAAAGACCCTGGCACATCCAGAGTTACTGTATCATCTCATGGCCCTCTCTGAGATCCTCATGCAGAACAAAGATAAAAATTATACTAAACAAGTAAATGAAAATGATAATGATTTCACCTATAGCCATTTTTAACGAATAACTGGAAAGCAGATGTATTCTGTTTCTATTTCAAATGTGATTATTGAAGATATCCACAGACTCTTAAAGTTTAAAAGATAGAAGTAATCTAGAGCCAACTCTTATTCTGTACAGAAATTGCTCCCTGTGACATCCCTGAGGGATGGCTTGGACATTCAGGTCTCAGACCATTCCCAAAGATGTTGATAACTCCACATGGCAATATGGTACACTTCTGATCAACTCTGATTGTAAAACGTTCTTCCTTATACAGAGACAAAGTCAACCTCACTGGAATCTGCCTTTGAGTCCTAATTCTTACTTCAGAAAACACAGAGAATATCTTAAACCCTCTTCCAAATGATAGTCTATCAAATAAATACTTTAAGATAGTTGGGTTAAAAACCAAACCCACCCACCATAATTTACAGTAGTCCTATACAGAGGCAATGTGGCTTACTTGCTGTTTCTTTCCACACTGGTTTCCTTCATCTTTTTTTTTTTTTTTTTTGCGGGGCAATGGGGGTTAAGTGACTTGCCCAGGGTCACACAGCTAGTAAGTGTCAAGTGTCTGAGGCCGGATTTGAACTCAGGTACTCCTGAATCCAGGGCCAGTGCTTTATCCACTGCGCTGCCTAGCTGCCCCTCCTTCATCTTTTAAATGAAAATGGTAAAAGCATTACCAACTGTCAGGATCGATTGGAATGCTGTATTTAAAGCTCTTTACCAACCTTAAAATGCTAAATTATCAGCTATTAATACTTCAAAAGATGAGTGTCTTACAGACAGACACTCATGACATCTTAAATCTTACTGAGTCTTTCCCTCAATATCAGAGGCTCATGGACTATGACAGTACATATAATGTACTTGCTATCACCATCAGCTCTGGAACCATTGGCCATGCTTGTCTGATTGGGTGAGGTCAGCCACCACAATCACACATGGCCCACTCTCTCTGGAGAATCCCAGACAATAGTCTCCCCATCTCACCATCCATTCCTTAACCCACCCCACCCCACCCCACTTAACCCTGACTTTTACCTCTTCCTCTAAAAGAAGTAATCAAAACATAACTATTGCTTCTGGAAGCAGCTGCCTCCTCTTTATGGCTTCATTCACCACCCCGTGACGTGCCAAACCAAACTACCTTTCTCTGGTCACCACTCACTTCTACTTATATGCGGTTTCTCCTCACTAGGAGGTAAGACCTTTAGGGGGAGTGACTGTTTCACTATTGTATTTGAATCCCCAGGGCTTAACCTATACCAAATGCTTGATAAATGTTTTTCATCCATTTATTAAATCAAACTTGAGTGATATAAAAATCATAATATTAAATGATTAACCAGGCTTTACTCAGTTTAAAAATAGATATTTATTTTAAGAGAGATCTTCTGTGAATTAAAACAAATGCTTATTTAATCAAGTCTGGGGTTGGTCTGAATTAAGGAAAGTACAAAAAAAAAATTTTTTTTTTTTTAGTAAGGCAATTGGGGTTAAGTGACTTGCCCAGGGTCACACAGCTAGTAAGTGTTAAGTATCTGAGGCCGGATTTAAACTCAGGTCCTCCTGACTCCAGGGCTGGTGTTCTATCCACTGCGCCATCTAGCTGCCCCGTACAAAAATTTTTAAAGAATATTTTCTTTGATTTATCGTTGTTTCCTTCATTTACTTATTCAATAAGAATTTTTAAAGCGCCTACTATGTGCTGGGAAATGTGAAGGGACAGAAAGACAAAAAAAAAAAAAAAGACCCCTTACAAAATTAAATATTTACAAAGTAGTTTCTGGGGTAATGCCACTAGCCTCTGGGGGAACAAGCAGAGGTTTCCTGTAGGAAGTGATATTTGTGCTGGACTTCAAAGAAAGCTGGGGGTTCTAATAGGTGGAAGTGAGGAGGAAGTGCATTCCAGGCATGGAGGCCAGCCAATGCAAAAGTCTGGAGATAGGAGATGAAATGTATGCACACAGAACAGAAAACCGAAATGAACTAAGCATGAAGAGTAATTTGCAAAAATAACAGATAAGAGTCTAGAGTTGGATTATTAAGGGTTTCAAAAGCCAAACAAGAATAAACATAACTCTGTAATAAATAGAAATATTTCACGACTATATTCGCTAAGAAAAATCCCTAGTATATGAACATAAAAGAATTATCATTTCCAAGAATCAAAGGTTAAGTGGGAAATGTAAGAAAGATAAAATTATTTCTTCAAAAAAAAAAAAAGATTTGTTTGGCATTTGTCCAAGGAATGTTACTTTATCTTATGAAAATCAAATGGAAAGCCACTGGTAGTTTAAACATTAAAAAAACACGCCTATTTTAAAAAACCAAGTCGAATTGCATTTATATACAAGTGAACAACTGAAAAGTGTATCGCTCCCTTTCTGCTGTGCTGTTCCTCACAAGTAATTTTTTTCAGTGTGTGCATTTCAAAGTAGCTAATGTCCTAGAAATGGCTCCGAGCCATGGGCTTAACAATTTGCTTATTGTTCTCCTTTTCCTTCATGTAAAACCAGTGGGCTTGAGCTAGTTATCATGTTGAGATACTCAGTGCCTTAGCCCAATACTATCCCAAGCACACATAATTAAAAGAACAAAGCTGTCTGTGTGACTGGGGTGTGTTATTCTGAAAGGTGATTGACTTTATAAGAGTCAGAGCCAAAATAAAAAGTCTTGGTACTTTCCAACTAGCCTTACTTGCATCACCCATCTTAGATAATTTTAGAAGTGAAAGGAATCTTAAAGATCATCGAATACAAACCCTCTTTGCAGACTAGAAACCTGGGGGTGAATTCACGGGTAAAAGGTGAAAAAGAACATAAAACAGAAGTAAGAATCTTATCTGCAGTGGCCTATGATTCTTCCAGATTTGAGTACAAATTTTGGAATAATTGCCTAATCGCTGCAACAAGGATGTGATACGAAAATGCTGGAGAGCAGTGTGTCTCTATCCTGGTAATTAGGAGACAATTAAACTGTCACATTTTAAAACTAATATATGCCGTCTTTTAATAGTGGAATTGAAATTTGGCATCATTAAAACAAGTGCTCGTGCCAACGATTTTATAGAGTTTTCAGTATGGAAACTTATACCCTAATTCAGTATTTTCACAAATGAAATTTCTTTAGTTTAGCAGAAATTTAATAACTATGCATGGGCCCCAGTGAATGAAAGAAGAACTTCAAGCCCTAATTAGATAATAAAAACTATTCACGTTATTCACTGTGGCTTATTCTCTCATTCACACACACCTATAATATACGTCAACAATCATTCATAAAGCCGAAAGACTCTGGCTCCCCCTCTGTAGAGAGGCTCCATATTACAGTTTCCCACAGAACATTCACTTCTGGGACTAGTGACCTCAGGCCCCATAAACACCAGGGTACAACATTAATCACTTTAATTGCAAAGTTGTCAATTTGCAACAACAAAGCAACTCCAAGGGAGGGTAAAAGAGAAGCACAGTGAACAGAGGATTTGGTTTTAAAGCATCTTCATGAGATCTCTTCTTAAAGAAAATTTTGAATGTGTCTTATAATGTTACATTTCAAATCACTGAACATGTGCACAGATTACATACTATATTTCTTATTTATAAATGACATCTTGGAAAAACGCTGCTTTGTTTTCAGATATTTAGAAAGCTAAAGAGTGATAAGGCCTTTCTAATATTAACAAACAATAAAAGAAGCATGGCTTGATGCCAAGTATACTGGGCTTGGAGTGAGATCTCAGTTGGAATCCTGAACTGACACTTGACTACCTATGTGACCTTAGGCAAGACAATAAACCCATTAGCACCTCAGTTTTGTCATCTGTAAAATAAGGGGGTTAAATTCAAAAGTTCTTTTTCTGTTCTCAATCTATGATTCCATGATAGGAAAATTCATTTCTGATGACCATAATTGGCTGATGGGCAGTCAGTCAGTCAATAAGCACTTAATGGGTACTATGTGTTGGGCACTGTGCTAAGTAAGCAGGGGGAATATAAATACAAGCAAAAACAAAAAACAAAAAAACAGTCCCTGCACTTAAAGGGGCTAACACTTTAATGGAGAAGTCAGCACATAAAAGGAATCTGAAAGGGGCTTGAGGGAGGCATGATGCAGAAATGGAGAAGGGGTACAGCCTGCTGGGAAATGAAGAGATCTGGGCATCTTCCTTAAATGGTGGAGAAATTATGGTGGAGGAGTGTGGTATGGGAAATGTGACTGTGGTGGGAAATGATGGCTGAGAAGCATTTCTTAATTCAGAGAAAAGAAGGAAGATTAGAAGGGATTAGCAGGCCAGTTTTGAAAATAATGTGCAGAATTTATTTGTATTTTTGAAAGCTCTATAAAGTATATATTAATCATTTCATATACAACCTTGTTCCTTTTTTGGTGTTTAAATTCAGGGTTTTGTTTGTTTGTTTGTTTGAAGCAATTAACCACTTTGGAATCTTGCCCAAAAGGTAAATCTTAGGTGAGGAATAGGATTTTCTTCAGGTAACCTCCCTGAACTGGCATTGCCATCTTCCTTAAGTGAGAATGGGTCCACTAAAACAGAGATAACCCTGATGATTTAATTCATTGTGTCCAAGGATTATTTTATCCTTGTGGAATCATGCTCCTTTTCTCCATAATATGAGTCTTGATATCTATCAGTAGTGTTTTATATGGAAAAAAATTCACCAATTTGACAGTAATATAATCTGAATTATTGTCAATAATCTAGGTTACATTAACTGAACATTTTTACTTATAGCTTAATCTTTTAACCAATATTCTTAAATCTAAGAGAAATTTTACTTAGGACCTTCTTCTTTCTTTATCAGTGCTAACATATATGCACCAAATGGCATAGCATTCTAATTTTTGAAGAAAAAGGTAAATGAATTACAGGAGGAAACAGTAAAATTATACAAGTGGGGGAACCTCAATTTACCCCTCTCAGACCTAAATAAATCTAACCATAAAATAAATAAGAGGGGCGGCTAGGTGGTGCAGTGGATAGAGCACCGGCCCTGGAGTCAGGAGTACCTGAGTTCAAAACCGGCCTCAGACACTTAACCCTTACTAGCTGTGTGACTCTGGGCAAGTCACTTAACCCCAATTGCCTCACTAAAAGAAAAATAAATAAATAAATAAGAAAGGAGTTAAAGAATAAGATATGATAGCCCCTGGAGAATACTGAATTCCCTATTTCTCAGCTGTGTGTGACACCTTCATAAAAGCTGACTATGTATTAATAGCATAAAAACCTTAAACTGCAGAAAAGGAGAAATATTAAACGCACTTTTCTTGGGCCAAAATTCAATAAAAAATACATTTTAAAAGAGCCTTTGGAACATAGATTAGAGATTAATTAGAAACTAAATAATCTAATCCTACTGAATGAATGAGGGCTTACATGTATCCTCTACCCATATAAGAATAGAAACAGTTTAACCTTGTTTAGCCCCTTATAATTTTCCCCTCATGTTTACCTTTTTATGTTTCTGAATCATGTGCTTAGACGTCAAATTTTCTATTTAGCTCTGGTCTTTTTATCAGGAATGCTTAAGAAACTTCTATTTCACTAAATATCCATTTTTTATGCTCCGTTTTGCTAGATGAGTTATTCTTGGCTATAATCCTAGATCCTTTGCTTTCACAAATATCATATTCACTCCTTACCCCCACCCCTGGTCATCATATTAGCTTTTTATGGTCAGGTATCTTTTATGTTTGTTTATTCTTCCAACCTATTTCTTAACTTTGGACTTTATGTTAGTGTTGGGATCTACTCACTTCTAGTAGGGGGAATGTCTGGCACAACTCAAATTAGAGGAATGAGAGTTTTGGGGGAGATATCTGTTCACTGCCCTCCTTGTCTGAGCTCTACAAGTTCCTCACCCAGGTTTGGGTCTTTTGGATTGTGTGCAATTGAATTTCAGTATGCTGCTGCTGGATTTTTTTCTTGGCTTTCCTGATCAGAATTTGGTCTGGTGCACTTTCTAGGTTGTTGTGGAGGAGGTATATTAGATGAGCTGGGCAAATGTTGACCCTGACCCCAACATGTGGATTCCACCTCCTTAAGATTTACTTTCAATTTGTATTTCAAAAGGAAAAGAAGCAGCAAGACACAGAACTAGAGAGTAAATCCCAGACTAAGCAATCAAAGAACATTTACTGTGGCCCAGGCATTAGGGATATAATGAAAAATGCAACAACCCCAACCTTCAAATTAACATTCTGTGGGGATCTGGGTTCAAATCCCTTACTACATGACCGTGGGAAAGTGCTTCCAAACAATTTTCTAGGATAGTGCTTCTTAAACATTTCCCACTCGTGACCCTTTTCACCTACAGGTATATAAAGTAGGTATATATAACCTTTTACTGTTGCCAAATTTTTTGTGACACCCCCCACACACACACATTCAGTGATCCACAGTTTAAGAAGCTTTGCAAGGTTTATGCTGATAAGATTGGTATGAGTCTCTTCACTGGGAGCTTCCTATACCAGTGGAATTATAAGTCTAGTCCAAAAAATCAAAAATCAATAGAGCATATAATACTCAATAGCAAAATTCCTGAATTCAGTTCAATTCAGTTAATGTCAATTTAATTCAACAAATGTTTATTGTTCATGGCACTGTGCTAGAAGTTGCAAATACAATTTATCCATAAGGAAACAAGTCACTTAGAAGAAAAATCACAAGTAAATTGCATGTATCTTCTGTTAAAGCTAAAATTCTAGCTAGTCTGTCTAAAATATCTAATGAGTGGTTGCCAATAAATCATAAGCTTTAGCAACAGTTAGGCTTTTAAGCATTTATTAAGAAGAATAAGAATTTGGTAAAGAGAGAGAAAGGCCTACGTTCATCTATCTATTAAAGGGAGAGCACATTTCTAGCTCTGCTCTCCGCCAGAGTCCACAGGAAACAGAGCGAGAGTCAGAACGCCAGGCTCCCCCTTCTTCCTCCCACTAGCAAACGTCACTTCCTGACACCAAAGAAAAGACTCCTGGTCTTGCCCTCAAAGACCTTCACCTCATGGGCAGAGCTCTTCTACAGGAAGTCTCTCCAGTAGGTGGCGCCATTCCAATCGTTACACTTCCAAACCCCAACACAAAGGAAAAAAAGCAATTTTGATGCCCTATTTATAACAGTCCACTGAAAGGGCAACTAGGTGGTGCAGTGGATAAAGCACCGGCCCTGGATTCAGGAGGACCCGAGTTCAAATCTGACCTCAGACACTTACTAGCAGTGTGACCCTGGGCAAGTCACTTAACCCTCATTACCCCGCTCCCCCCCAACAACAACAACAACAACAACAACAACAATAACCTATATATATATGTATATATATATATACACATATATATATATATATATACATATATATATGTATACAGTCCACTGGATGGCTAAAAATTTTAAAGTAAAAATCAGATATTCTTCCAAAAGCACAAAAATAGAAAGAGGTCAACTCTAAGATAACCAGAACCCAAAATACATATAATAGAGTCATGGAAGAATAAGAATCAATAAAGCTCCATTCCACTCAGTGTAAAAGAAAAAGCCCTTTCTTAACAAAGATTAATCATGGGTGTACTTCAAACTCTGGTTTGGGGATCTTTCAGAGAAGTTTGTTAGTTGTGCCCTATCCTAGAATCATGAAATTAGACAGGACTTCAGAACTCACTTGTAATCTGTACCTGAGTAGCAATACCCCTCTACAACAACCCAGATAAGGTGGAGGTTGTTTTACACACACACACACACACACACACACACACACACACACACACAGTTTGAATTCATCCTCAGACACAAGTTGTGTGATATCGGGCAAGTAATTTAACCATTTCCTGACTCAGTTTCCTCATGTGTAAAATAGGAATAATAATATCACCTAACTCCCAGAGTTGATGTGAGGGCCAAATGAGACAATGTTTGTAGAGTTTATTTAGTTCAGTCCCTGGTACATAGTAAGTACTTAACAAATGCTTCCTTCTTTCTTTTCTTTCTTTCTCTTTTTACCTAGGCTAAAAACAAAACAAAACAAAACCCTTCAATAAATAGAGCAGGGGGGCAGCTACGTAGCACAGTGGATAGAGCACCGGCCCGGGAGTCAGGAGGACCTGAGTTCAAATCTGACCTCAGACACTTAACACTTACTAGCTGTGTGACCCTGGGCAAGTCACTTAACCCCAATTGCCTCAGCAATCAATCAATCAATAAATAGAGCAGGACCTATAATTAACAGATAAATGTCATGATCCACTATGTTATGGAAGAACAAACAAGAGGGAAATCGATAGCTGGTTATATTTTTCTATTTCACTTTATTGGCTCTTTCCCACTATGAAAATCTCACTGGTTCTTCATTCATATTGGAATAATTAGTAAAATGGAGATCATTATTCCAAATATGTCTCTTTAAATGAAGAGGCTCATAGGTTTTTACAGAGCTGTCCCCTGGTCCATGAACCAGTGTAAGCTTAAGGCCCACATGCTTCATGGAAAACTTTGAAAGAGGCTGGGTTGAGGAAAAAGGGGTAAATAGTCTGCAAGATCTATGTCTCTCCTATTCCTATCTATTTTCTGTCATCTATTTCTTCTCCTTCTACCTACTCTCCACTATGCCTCAAATATAAACACCAATGGAACAAGCTTTGGGGCCAAAAAGAGAGGAGATAACTTCTTGAAAAATACTCAGGCACATAGAAAAGGATGGAGTAAATGGATATAGTATGAAGGATACACAAGTCGATGTTGAAAATGGCAGGAAGGTGGGTGTCATGGGAGACTGATGTAGATTTCTTTCTAGTATAAACAATATTATGTTTTGTAGCTTTATTAGAGCAAAAATAAAAAATAATTAATTGGGACAATCAAGCAAGAATCTTGATGGCTAACACAAGATTTTACTCATTTAACTTAATAAGCAAGGATCTGTTCCCTTTCCTTGTACAAGAGTTCATAGTTATGCGTTGAAAGGTTGTGAAAATGAGTTGCCGTGTTAGACTCTAAACAGAGACAACTACAAAATATCTCCTAGGTACTTATAGAATGCCTGGTAATTGTTAAAGAGTGTTTTCTTTTTGTAAATCAGTAACAGGAGATCTGTCTTCTTCCCTCTTCTCTCCCCAAACCCAACATCTGTTACCATGACACTGTTTAAATGAAAAATGTGTTGATGTTCTCATTTCAGCAATTTCCCTAAAAAAAAAAAAAATATTGATGGAAATTTTTTAGCTACCTAAGCAGGCAAATTAAAAATGTAAGGCTCCATGAAAGCCACTGATTACCTAATACTTCTTGTAGACCATCCCCCCTAATAATTCTTTTAGACCATCCCTTTCATATAAGGAATTCATGTTAAAGTTAAAGGCAAAGATAAAAGCTATGAATAAAATGTGTTAAAAATGTTTTTTTAAAAGATAAAGGCTGGGGGCGGCTAGGTGGCACAGTGGATAAAGCACCGGCCCTGGATTCAGGAGTACCTGAGTTCAAATCCGGCCTCAGATACTTGACACTTACTAGCTGTGTGACCCTGGGCAAGTCACTTAACCCCCATTGCCCCACAAAAAAAAAAAAAAAAGATAAAGGCCTCTTTAAAAACACCAACATTCTATCAGTATTGTTGTATGACTGTGAGTCATGAAATATCATAATCTCCAAAGAATTAAAAATAATTAACACTCAAAAGCAATGGGGAGGCATATGGTGGGAGTGAACAGAGTTTAACAGAATGAATAATGGCCTATAAAGAAAAACAGGAATAAAAGATGTATCTGACAAAATATATGATAGAAAAAGTAGGTGGGCAAGAGTGAGACACACCTAATGGACCTTCCATTGTACTCTACTGCTATACTTCTGATGTCAAAAGAATGTAAGGACATACTGGCTGGAGCCCCAGTGGTGAACTCAGAAGACATGGACAAGGGCAATAAACAGATGGGCAGAAATGGGGGGGGGGGGTGAGGGGACTACACTCTGCATCATTGGAGGGAGCATTCATATCGATGAGAACAGAGATCTATTTTAATATCTGAAATATTTCAATGTCTAGTCTAAATAGTTTATATAATAAAATAAACTTTTTCTCCCTAAAATGAATATTTTTAGTAATTTTATAAAATTTGAGGACACAGGCATTCCAACTTTCAACATAACTTTCCTAGGAAAAGTGCATTTCACTTTGTGGGAATGCATGAAATAGAAACTTTCATTCTTTAAATTCTTAGTTTCTTTATTTTCCATTTATTTCACCCTGAAGGAATCATTTAAAATCTGCAAATAGCCATTTAAAGTCCTGGAGTTTGTGAACAGATATGACTTCTTTAGTACAAAAAGAACAAGTCTATGTTCCCAAATCAGTAACAATTCTCAACTTATAACATGACTCAGCTTCTCCGACAGGGGGAGAGGAAGGGGTTTGGAAAGAAAAGGAGGAAATGAAGTACCACCATTATCAACAAAAAGGGGAAAAGGGGGAAGAGAATGTCAATTTTCTAGCATTTACTCAAATTTTTAAATTTCTTACATGAACTTATTATGACTAATTGTATATGAATGCCATATGGAAAATGGCTACTACCCATACAGCAATCTTTTAGCACCTAGATAATAAGTATTATCATCAAAAGGTATGGTGTTTAGTGGAAAACATTGATAGCTATAATATTTGTGACTAATAATAATTTTATGGTTTTATTAAATTCTGCAAAACTGCAATGAACCCATGACTCAGCTGGTGTGGACACTCATAATATAAATTGAAATGCCTCCACATTTTGGCTGATTATCATGAGCTCCTGTGGCCAAAAATATTTCTAACCCAAAGGCCAACCTTCTCTGAAGTTGGCTAGGCATCCCAGATACCAAATACATAATCCTTTACCAGATCCATATGCAACCTTGAGTCATATCCGCTTCATTTAGAAACAGAGCAGGACAATAGGAAAGTATGTGAAGAAATACTCTTTTCAAATATTAACAATGTCTCTACAAAGGAAACACTTATGGCGCAATAAACTTTTCATCCATTCAGGCCTCAGTTGTGCCTGTGTATATGTCCCTGAAACTGAGCAAGGGGGCCGAATTAACAAGAAGCATCACCCCAGAGCGAAACAAGGCAAGAGCAGAAGGAGAAGATGCACACCTCTGGAAGGTTCTTTCTAGAATCACTTTAGATCTAACCTCCAAAGTGAAGCCTTTCCTAACCCCAATGGTTTTGAGTGGTCTATCCCTCCTCACGTTGTGTTAAATTGACCTCTTTTGATGTTGTATCCTTACCCCAACCCCAGCAGAATGGAAGAACTGGGAAGAACACATCTGTCTTCCCTTCATCTTTGATTCCCAAGTCCATAGCACAATGCCTGGAACCTCACAAGAACTTACTAAATGCTGGCTGAATGGATTCATGGAATTAAAATGACCCAAACTTCCCCAAAGCAGTTTCAATCTTAACCAAGTCTGTACTTTCTGCATTCTGATTGCCTAATCTTTAGCTTGTTCCTTTGGCTGGTGAACTGTTTGGCCAGCAACCAACTCATGTACTTATCTTAGCCTCTCATGGATATCTCTGCCCCAACTACATCCTGATAAAAATGGACATTTATGTAGCTCTTGAAAACTCACACAACTCTTCATTTAAGTTTCCTTTTAGGATGTTTTCAACTCAGATTGTATGAATCATAGGATTTCAGAGGTTAGAAGTTTGAGGGACTAGAAATCAACTAGTTCAACCCTTTCAATTTACAGATTTAGGCCGAGAGAAGTTAAGGTTAGGTGACTTACCTGATGTTAACACTGCAAATTCATATTCAAACCAAAGTGCTCTGATTATAAATCTACTGTTGTTCCTATAATAATACCCTGTTTTTTAAGAGTAATGATAGGGGACAGCTAGGTGGCACAGTAGCTAAAGCACCAGTCCTGGATTCAGGAGGACCTGAGTTCAAATCCTGCCTCAGACACTTGCCACTTACTAGCTGTGTGACCCTGGGCAAGTCACTTAACCCTCATTGCCCGGCAAAAAATAAATAAATAAACAAACAAATAAATAAATGGAGTGAATAAATAAATAAGTAAATGAATGAATAAATAGATGATAGATAGATAGACAGACAGATAGATAGATAAATAGATAGATAGATAGATAGATAGATAGATAGATAGATAGATAGATAGATAGATAGATAGATAGACAGACAGATAGATAAGTGAGAGTAATGATATATGAGGCCCATTTTCTTTAGGAAACTTTGACCATGACTGAAAAGTTCATTTATTATTTTCCTTAGGAATTTATTGTATTAGCGGAGTGACATTTGGCCTTTAGTAGCAAGACCCCTAAATGTATCAGCACATTTTTAAACCAAATGTTGGGCCTCAAAGACATTATATATAGCTTAGTATAAAACAATAAGACAAACATAAGAACAATAAGAAATTAATTTTCTCTCCCTTCTTTCCAAAGGTGGGGAATAAGGATGTACAACATTGTAGGGAATGTCACTTTTCCAATGTATTGCTTAGTTTTGCTGAGTTTTGTTATTATTTGTTGTAATGGACAGCTCTCTAGGAGAGGAAGAGAAAGGGTTAAATAGAAAAAATGTATGTGATGGGGAAAAAAGGGAATAAAAAAATTGTTAGAAGTTTTGAAAAAATAATTTTACCTAGCAGGGTTGACAATTCACCTCAAGTGGGAATATCATATTCTCCACCACGACAGGATTTAGGGCCAATTCAGATCGATGTTTTGGTCTGTTTCAAAACAACTAGTGAATCTAATTCAAAGTACCAGACCTTCCCTGGACGGTAGATCTGTGCTGAAACATGACTGGATCTGCCTTACCATCCCCATGCTTACTAATGTGCGGATTCAGTACTACCCCAATGGCCTTAGAGAATATAATCCAGTCTCAAGTTATAATCATGTAGAGAACACTTCCTGTTTACTAGGGAAGATCTGAAGCTTGGGGGGGGATACTGTCCACCGTGCCTAAACGACACCAGAAGCAGAACAGAATCATTCTGGTAGTTAGAAAAGGGAAGGGCAGGAGGCAGCACTCATCCAGATAAGTGTCAGAATTCCCCCTAGATATATATCACAGAGACCGGACAGGTTAAGGTATGTATAACTCCATTGCCCCTTTGTATGGATTTCCTCTTTGTCCTCACTTTAATCTACCTTAAATCATACTTGGAGAGATGCAAGGACTGGGACTTGTTTTTGTGGTGTCTGACTCTTTGTGTCATTCAGTGTTTTCTTGGCAAAGAGTGGTTTGCCATTTCCTTCTCCAGCTCATTTTATGGATGGGGAAACTGAGACAAACAGGGTTAAGTGGCTTGTCCAGCTAGCAAGTACTGGAGGCCGGATTTGAACTCAGGAAGATGAATCTTCCTGGTACTCTGCCCAATTCAGTGATTAAAAGTAAACTTTTGGGGACAGCTAGGTGGTGCAGTAGATCAAGCACCAGCCCGGGATTCAGGAGGACCTGAGTTCAAATCCGGCTTCAGACAATTGACACTTACTAGCTGTGTGACTCTGGGCAAGTCACTTAACCCTCACTGCCCTGCCCCCCCCAAAGTAAACTTTTTTTTTAAATGAGGCAATTGGGGTTAAGTGACTTGCCCAGGGTCACACAGCAAGTAAGTGTTAAGTGTCTAAGGCCGGATTTGAACTCAGGTACTCCTGACTCCAGGACCGGTGCTCTATCCACTGTGCCACCTAGCTGCCCCCAAAAGTAAACTTTTGAAAGGATAAGACAAAGGTGAAATGGTATCTTAAAAATAATGTTTAAATTTTTGAACAGTAACTAAAAATACTTTTTGCTGTCAACAACAACAACAAAATACTTTTCAGTGTGAGCAATGGATTGAATGTTTCATTTTTAAGGGGTTATTAACCTGGAGTCTTTGAACCTGTTTTTTAAAAATATTTTTATTTTTTATTTCAATACAGTTGATTTCCCTTGTAATCCTACATATTTTATCTTGTGTATTTAAAAAAGAGTCCGAGAAAAGGTCCATAGGCTTTAGCAGATTGACAGAGGGCTCCGTGACACAAAAAAAGGTTAAGAATTTCTGACTTAACATTTTCAAATCCAGCAATTTTAAAACGTGATTCTAAGTTTAGTTCATTTCAATACCTGGTCATAGTGGCCTTTCAAAGATACACAGATCCAAACGCAAAAGGATTCTTGGCTGCACAGACTGCATTGTGATACTCATTTTTCACATCCACCCACAAATAAATTATTCAGAGGTTTATAGTGGAATTAGTCAATGTCAATC
The DNA here is from genome assembly GCF_019393635.1 of Dromiciops gliroides. Taxonomy (NCBI): domain Eukaryota; kingdom Metazoa; phylum Chordata; class Mammalia; order Microbiotheria; family Microbiotheriidae; genus Dromiciops; species Dromiciops gliroides. The sequence continues at coordinate 238,221,462 of NC_057866.1, read as the reverse complement.
TTTCCTAATTGGAGGAGAGGGTGAGGGAGTAATGGTGGCTGGAGGTCAGGTCCCAGTGATGGGGGAAAGGAGGGAGGGTAGCTGTTGGCAAGATGCCTGGGTAGATCCCTAGTTTCCTTGTGGTAGCTGGTCTTCTGAATTTGCTGCCAAGCTCTCTGATGAATTCGAGGGCTTTGGGGGAGTTTGAGAGCTTCTTAAGTTCTGTTCAACACCAGGATACTGGCGGCAGCAGCAGCAATAACCCCTCAACTCTGGTGCTAGCTCCTTTATGTCTCAGTTTGGGCCACCACTGTTTGAGAGCATTAGGGCTGAAAAGATCTGGGAAGCATGAGATGCCTTGGCCAAGGAACATAAAGAAAATATGAACTGTTAAGTAGGTGAGTCTTAGGAAGGGAGGACAGAGCCAGGTAAGCCAAGCTGGGATGCTAGCCTGCTTCCCTGTATTGGGAAAAGGACAGGCAGGAGGGTAGTGATTGCAAACATCACGAACAGCTGGGTTTCCCTTCTCAATTTTATTTATTTTTTGGGGGTGTGAGGCAATTGGGGTTAAGTGACTTGCCCAGGGTCACACAGCTAATAAGTGTTAAGTGTCTGAGGCTGGATTTGAACTCAGGTCCTCCTGACTCCAGGGCCGGTGCTCTATCCACTGCGCCACCTAGCTGCCCCCTCAATTCTATTTTTTAAAAACACATGCTCCTGGGGCAGCTAGGTGGCGCAGTGGATAGAGCACCGGCCCTGGAGTCAGGAGGACCTGAGTTCAAATCCAGCCTCAGACACTTAACACTTACTAGCTGTGTGACCCTGGGCAAGTCACTTAACCCCAACTGCCTCACCCAAAACAAAACAAAACAAAAAACCCACATGTTCCAGTGGATCATCTTATGCACTCCCTGGGACACATGGAGATTCCTGGACTATAATCACCAAGAAAACACAATCTCCTCCCTGGAGTACTTCTGATAACTATGGGTCATTATTTTTTAAGTTATCATTAATAAAAATTGTAACCGCAACAACTTCAGTTTGTCACACCCAACAGAAAGAGTTCAATGTAAAAACCAACACAGGCAAAGAGACCATCCAAGGCCAGGAATATTCTTATCTCTACACTATATTTCCTTCTCCCCCTTCAAATACAAATGGTTATAACAAGTATGCTACAGATAGCATTCAAACGTAATTATTACCTAGCACAACAACAACTGGGAGTATGGCCCACACCTCATGATTTGGGTTTGCTGCATACCTCAGTTAACATTGGAATTCGTATTTGGAGGGAAACGACACTTTTATTATAAGACTTTTTCCTGTTTCAACATGCGTCATATCTCAAAAGCTAGCTGCTTCAAGTTCTGTTTGCAGATGTCTTTCATGTAAGATTGGAATTTAGCATATTCCCGATTCACTGTTTTCTAGGAAATTATTCCACAAAGCAACATTAGTAGTTTCCAGGTATTACTGTCGGGCTCCCAGGAAAACAACTTAAGACATGCACTGTTGTTCTCTAGGGACGTGTACCTTCCATATTTCCTGAAGCATAAAACAAACAGATAAGTATGTGAGGGTGCTTATAAGTATGAATGTAGAGCAATGGAAATAAAGATTCTCTATGGGAGCATGATAAGAGCAAGGAGAAGCATCATGGTATAGTGGATAGAGAGTGAGTCTCTGATTTAGGAATCCTGAATCCTGAATTCAATTCTTAACTCTGGCTGTGTGACCCTGGGAAAATTACTTAACCTCCCAGTGTCCAAAGTGCCTCTCTAAGATATTTTGCTGATGGGTGGCTGATCCACATTGGTAGAGGGAGTTTTCTCACAGGGAACTTCTAGGCTGTTCCTGAAGTGAGGAAGACTTTTAAATCCTGATACTTACTCCCTTTGTGATGGCTAGGCAAGTCACTTAACCTCTGCTTGCCTCATTTTTCTCATCTGTAAAATGGGAATAACAGAGCACCTACCTCTCAGAGTTATTGTGAGGATAAAATGAGATTATTTCCAGAGTACTCTGCAAATGCTATTATTAATGAAATCTCAGAACTTGTCCCCCGTCTTGTTGCCAAATCTGGTCATGATAATTAGGATCATGACCAGGGTTATCAAATAGCCTTTTGGTTTACAAAGTACTTATGACATTATTGCCTTTGATCCAACCAACACAACTGTAAGCTGGCTAATACAAATTATATCTACATTAACTTACAAGCTATGGGAATGTTGGAAAGTCACTTAAGCTCTGCTTGCCCCATTTTCTTCAACTGTAAAATGAGGATAATACCTCCCAAGGTTGTTGTGAGGATCAAAATGAAATAATAGTTTTAAAGTGCTTAGCATAGTATCTGGCACACAGTAGGCACTTAATAAATGCTTGGAGCAAAAGTGTTTTGCTCAAAGGTGACCTAGGCTACTAAAAATAACTCATGTTTACCTAGTGTTTAAAATTTACAAAGCACATTCCCCACAATCCCATAGTGTAAGAAACAGATTAAATTATAGTTTGTCTGAAAATGAGGCCCAGAAAAGCATGATGAGTTATCTATCCCAAACCCAGGCTTCTACAGTAGTCAGTCAGTAGCACAGCTCAAACTCAAACCCAGACCTGACTCCAAGTCTATACAAGTTAGCACCAAAGTAGACTGATTAATAAATTTAAAAAAAAAAAAAGGCCAGCCTTAGATGCACGTAAGCTTTTGTTTCCAATATATTAAGAAAATGCAGAGGGCAACAGAAATATACACTGGGAAGAGGTCTCACATGTTAGCTCTGTAATGACTGGAATGAAGCCACCTACTGGAGACTTACTGTAGAAAAGCTGCGCCATGAAGTGAAGGTCTTTGAGGGGAAGACCAGGAGTCTTTTCTTTGGCGTCAGGAAGTGACATTTGCTTGTGGGAGGAAGAAGGGGGGAGCCTGGCGTTCTGACTGGGACTCTTTCCTGAGGACTCCAGTGGAGAAGGGAGCTAGAAATGCACTCTCCCTTTAATAGATAGATGAATGTAGGCCTTTCTCTCTCTCTTTACCAAATTTTTATTCTCCTTAATAAATGCTTAAAAGCCTAACTCTTGCTAAAGCTTATAATTTATTGGCGACCACTCATTAGATATTTTAGACAGACTAGCTAGAATTTTAGCCCTTAACAGCTCCACTAGAGAGAAACAGAAAACAAGGAAGGAACTTGTTCATAATATGTTCTCTCTCCTCTCCTTTCCTCTCCTCTCTCTCCAATCTGTCTCTCTCTCCCCCTTCCTCCTTCCCCCCTTTTCCCCCTCCCCCATCCTTCTGTCTCTCTCCCCCTCTCCCACACACACATTCACACACACACTTTCCTGTACATTTAGAATTTTAAAAGCTATGTAACAGTTGCCAATCCTGATTGCTATTTTAATGCTCTAATCAGCATTATTATAATTATTTTTTTCACAATTAACTTAAGAGTTGATAGTTCTGGGGCAGCTAGGTGGCTCAGTGGATGAAGCACCAGCCATGGATTCGGGAGGACCTGAGTTCAAATGACCACAAACACTTGACACTTACTAGCTGTGTGACCCTGGGTAAGTCACTTAACCCTCATTGCCTCCCCCCCAAAAAAAGATTTGATAGTTTTTCATAATTGTTTTTTTGTTTGTTTGTTTTTAGTGAGGTAATTGGGGTTAAGTGACTTGCCCAGGGTCACACAGCTACTAAGTGTTAAGTGTCTGAGGCCAGATTTGAACTCAGGTACTCCTGAATCCAGGGCCAGTGCTTTATCCACTGCGCCACCTAGCCGCCCCCCAGTTGTGTATTTTTATGGTTTTTTTTTGTTTGTTTGTTTTTTTGCAGGCAATGGGGGTTAAGTGACTTGCCCAGGGTCACACAGCTAGTAAGTGTCAATTGTCTGAGGCTGGATTTGAACTCAGGTACTCCTGAATCCAGGGCCGGTGCTTTAACCACTGCGCCATCTAGCTGCCCCCAGTTGTGTATTTTTAAATGAAAATATCTCATTTTCAAACAAGAGACTTTGGAAATGAAATAAATAAAAAAGATAAACTATTATTTGGAAGTAAAGTATAGAGAAGTCTTATTTCTATTTTTCCTTCCCACAAACAAGAGATACCATGTCTGCAAAGCATTTTACTGGGCTTTGTTTTTCATGTTAAAAACCAAACTGATGCCATCTTGAGCTTTTCACAAGACTTCTGAATGGATAAGCTGTATTATTACATCAAATTGAATCTAATGAAATTATATCACCATCATAGCTTTCTGCTTGAGATCAGATCATGCAAACAAAAACAAACCTCTACCTTCAATTTCATTCTGACAGTTGAGAAAAGGAAATAATTAAAATTAAGTAATAGCCATATACTGCTCTTTACATTTCTATCTATAGAAACCATTGCCATTAATATTTTCTAAGCATGGTAGTGATTATAAAATAAATTAACTCTAATCTAATTTGAAGTAGCACTGAGGAAGCATGAGACTATATTTGAAAATTAAATTTAATTACAAAATAAATCATGAAAATCAATGTATACCACCAGAGTTACATGAGATGCATTTATATTTATTTTGGTTAATTAAATTTTATAATCATAGAGTTTCAGAAAGGATCCTGGAGATACTTTACTCCAAACTCCTCATTTTACAGATGAGAAAAGTGTGGCTAAGCAATGTTATGGAATTTTCCCAAGGTTGGCACAATTGCTATAAAAGTGCCCCTAAAAGGTGTTTTGCTTTAACTTTTTCAAGCTGCTTAAGGCTGGGTAGTTCACCAAAAATTACCTCATAAAAGTAAAAAGATGGAAAGAAGTAGGAAGACGATTTTCTGGGAGGTTTTCTAACGACTAAGTCCAGTTCATATTGCATTTCTAGGCTAATGAATTAAAAAGAAAAACTAACTTTAATTTCACAGACTGAAACATTTTTCCTGTAAGTGTGTCTAATTATGGTTCTGCCCCATTTGTAAAAGGGCAATATATGAAAATGCAAGCCTAGAAAATGAATAAGTTAGAGTGAGGCCATTGGCTTCATACACAGTTAATAACAATTATCAATACTGCATTCAGAAAAGTGAGATGACAATCAACTTCAGTGGTTCCCATTGCCTCTGAGATGAATTGTGGACTTTGGTTTGGTGTTTGGAGCCCTACGAAACGGGGCCCCATATGCTCTCTAATCTCACTGGACATTACTTCCCACTTCTGCATACTGCTAAACTAAACTCCACTTGGTTACTAGCACGCTACAATCTAGCAATTCCACATAACTGGAACTCACTCTTTCCCTACTTCCCCTTCTCTCTTCCTTTAGAGCATAGCTCAAGAATCGTCTTATGCATGGGACTTTTCCAGATCTCCCCAGCTGTTGATGTTTGCCCTTCTTCCCAAACTACCTAGTATTTAACAGATGTGTATATATTTATATTAATCACTTTTTATTTACACTATATATACATATAATTTTTATCTTCTTCATTTGAATATAAGTACCTTGTAAGTAGGGCTTGTTTCATTCTTATAACCCCATGGCCTAGGTACTCAATAAATATTTGTTCACCACTACATAGTGTCAGTGGATAGAGTGCCAGGCCTTAAGTCAGGAAGACTCATCTTCCTTTATTCAAATTTGGCCTCAGATACTTAATAGCTGTGTGACCCTGGGAAAGTCACTTAACCCTATTTGTTTCAGTTTCTTCATCTGTAAAATGAGCTAGAGAAGGAAATGGCAAACCACTCCAGTATCTTTGTCAAAAAACAAAACAAAACCAAATGGGGCCATACAATTAAACTAAACAACAAAATATTTGTTTATTGATTAATTATACCCAATTTCTCTCACTTTCATCTCAACTCCTTGCAGTCTTGACTTCCATTCCAGCCACCATTTAAAACTGTCCTTTCAACAATCTCAAAGGACTTACTTATCACCAAATTCTCTTTGGAATTAATCACCACAGGCCTTTCTAAAGTACTTTAAATGGTTGAATCATTCCCCTCCTCTCCTCCCTTCAATATATTCTCTTTCCTTTGGTTTCAGGTACAATACATTCTTGAGTCTTCATCTTTTGAGACCAGCTATATATTCCTCTCTCTCTTTTTCACTGCCTCCTCTTCCTCACCTCTAAAGATTTCCCAAGATTCTGTTCTTGGCCCTCTTCTCTCTAAATATTATCTTTCTAGACAATTTCCTTAATTGCCATTGCTTCAACTACCAACCCCACACAGATGACTCTGACATATTTAACATCAATTCCCACCTCTCATTTTAATTACCTGCCTACAGGACATCATCTAGATATCCTACTGGCATCTGAAACTCAACATATTCATAATTGAACTCATTATCTTTCCCTAAAACCTGTTCTTCCATTTGGCTTCATTATTTCTGACAGTGGGAACAATATTCATTTAGGCTCCCATGTTCTGAACTTTGGCATCGCTTTTGACCTTTCCCTCTCCCTGAACCTAAATGGTTTTCAAATCCTGTCAACTCTATCCTTTCAGTCTCAATACTATTAATTCCTTCCTCTTCCTCCAATCCAGTTCATCTCATCCTTGTAATAAGGCCTCCATATCATCTTCCCGATACACTATGGGAGTCTCCAAATAAATCTTCACACCTTTGATCTTTTCTCCTCTTCCATCTATCCTTGAAATCATCTTCAGACAATGTATTTATGCTAAGATCTGGTCTTCTTCTCTTCGAAATCTTTACTCTCTCCCTATTGCCGGCCAACCAGAATTCAAACTCTTTACCTTGACATTCTCAGTCTGGTACCACCCTCTCTCTATCGCTTTATTAAGCTGAAGGTACCCCAACCAGAAGAGGAATCTTGGTGCGGGTGGGGACAGGAAAGAACGACCCCATTTATTATGTAAAGCTAAAATAACGCTTAGATAACAATTTACACAGAAACAATATCACAAAGTGAAGTATACCCTAGAAACCTGATCAAGTTTAAGTCAAAACAGAATTCCAAAGGAGCAGCTTTTGAAATTCTTCAAAGAAGGATTAGTTGATATATTTGCCTAAATAAGAGCACTGACTACATTCTATATGCAGAACTCTCAGTAACAGTGACTTGCCTCAGGTGACACACCTAATAAGCAGCAGAGCCAGGTTTTAAAAACCATTACTACTTTAATTGTAATTCCTAGGCCTGGCGTGAGGATTAAATGAGGTAATTAGTATAAAGTGCTTTATAAACCTTAAAGTGCTATATAAACACCTTCTATTATTAGAAAAATGTGGCTAATCAGAGGGGCTCATTCCCCTGAAGTTCTGAGTACTTGAAGTTTCACTCTAAATGAGAGAGACTGTGTCTAAAAATACATATGGAAATATATGTATATCTAGATACAGATAGAGCAATCACTAGCTTCCAAAGGGGCAGTGCTTCAAAAATATATTTGTAAGACAAAGAATCAAAGAAATCGATTTGGAAAGGCCCTGAAATGGTATAGAGTATGATCAGTCTTCCAGGTTCTACTTTAAGAATTCTTTTAATCTCGCTATACTTCCAGAGGAAATTTCATTTTTCAGATATCTCTAATTACAAGAAAATTCTTCCTAATTTCAAGCTAAAATATAGTTACCTATAACTTTCCACTCATGGCCAGCTGGTTTCACAGGAATTAAATTATGCTCAATACAATCTGCTTCCTCCACTAAAGTCCTATCCTGATGCTTCACTTTGGCCTGGTGACCCTGAAAACAGGCTCTCTTGGGGGCAAGCTAGGTGGTGCAGTGGATAAAGCACCGGCCCTGGATTCAGGAGGACCTGAGTTCAAATTTGAACTCAGACACTTGACACTTAACTAGCTGTGTGACACTGGGCAAGTCACTTAACCCACAAAAGAAAGAAAAAAAAAAGAAAATTGGCTCTCTCTTTTTTAAAAAAAAGATTTAATTTTTATTCTAAAAATTTATTTATTTATTTAAATTATTATTTTCTTTGCGGGGCAATGAGAGTTGTGACTTGCCCAGGGTCACTGAAAATTGGCTCTCTGGAAGACAAGTGTATCTGTTATTTGGCTATGCCTAGCATTGTCTTCCTTGGCTATCACAAAATCAGAGGTGACACACAGTCACTTTCCCCCAAGATTTTGGTCCCTTCTTCACCAGCCAAATCCAACTTGTCAAGCAAGAACTAGGTAGATAGATGAAGTATCCATCAGTACTTTATCTTGACCCCATGCCAGTTTTTTAATCTATGTCAGGAAACTATCATCCAATTGCTCCATCTGACCAGATGGTAACAAGAAGAAGCATTTATGTAGGGCTTTAAAAAGGTGCCAAGTGCTTTATAAGTATTATCTCATTTAATCCTACCAACACCCTGGGAAGGTAGGTATTATGATGCCCATTTTATAGATGAGGAATTGAGGCGGACAGAGTTTCAGTGACTTGCTCAGGGTCACACAGCTAATAAGTGTCTGAGGCTAGATTCAAACTCAGCCCTTTACCCACTGTGCCACCTATGTGGTGGCAATATATTCCCAAACAATATGATCTGTTTCTCTGTCCTTTTATTCCCATACAAATCTTTTTCACTCTGGTCCTCAGCTGTATGGGCTTTTATTCAGGTGGTTACATTCACTGCCACTATGTCACCTCTTAGCTATCAGTTGTTTAGTTGGGGGTTTGGGGGGGGGGGGGAAAGTATTCTCTTTCAATGCCATTTTTTATTCCCGAATTTCATTCCACAAATTCTTGTTACCTAGAAGATCATACTTGCTTCATCACATTAATTCCAGTTATGAGTAACTGATGAAAGTCACTTCATTTTCTGGGTTCCATTTTCCTCATTAGTTAAAATCAGGGATAAACTATATTTATAAGTTTTCTACCAGCAATGAAGCCATTTATCTAGCTACTGAATCCATGATAACCTTATCAGAATTGGGTAACAGATCCTCTCACATAGTGTTCTATAAGGTAGTTAGGTTCCCCGGCCAGCCCATAAAAATCAATTTAACTAAGAATGTACCCAGGGCAGCTAGGTGGCACAGTGGATAAAGCACTGGCCTTGGATTCAGGAGGACCTGAGTTCAAATCCAGCCTCAGAAACTTGACACTAGCTGTGTGACCCTGGGCAAGTCACTTAACCCTCTTTGCCCCCCCCACCCCCCAAAAAAAGGATGTACCTAAACTTTCAACTTCGGTGGGGGTGGGAAGGCACATTTCCCTGCAGCAGGATAGGAAAAGTCCCCTGTTCTCCATCCAATTGGCAATAGAAAGCTGGTCTTCTCCCAATTTAAGTCATAGCGGGTGGTTAGGCATATATTTCCCTTTGTTTCACAAAAATTACTACAGGCTACATGTAAAGTCAATAGAAAAATTTGAGATGTGAATAAATTACTAAGTAATTTTTGAAAACTTTGAAAACTGCATTCTTGAATATAGAACTATCTTGGCCATTGAAAAAATTTTTTATTTAAGTGACAATTAAAAAGGCAGAGATGTCTCCTATCTCTTCCTGATCTGAATTCTTTAAAATTTACATTTCCCCATTTCTTCCCAGTCATTCTTTCCCACACTATGCATAATAATCCCAACTATTCCTTTGAGGGCACATCTAAGAAAGTCTAATCTGAAAGACAACTGGGGGGGGGGGGAATATTAAGATTGTGTATGTTTGTGTGAATGTCAACACATCAAGCAAGGCCTTATGATTTCCTTAGGGTGGGAACTACCTTTAGCCTGACTTCCATTTATATGTTTCCAGAGTTGCTCAGAGGCCATTATGACTTGCTTAAGGTAAAATAACTAGTTGGTGTCCAGGAAGGTTTTGTTTTTTTTTTAAGGGAGGCAATTGGGGTTAAGTGACTTGCCCAGGGTCACACAGCTAGTGAGCTAGTGTTAAGTGTCTGAGGCAAGGATTTGAACTCAGGTCCTCCTGACTCCAGGGCCAGTGCTCTATCCACTGTGCCACCTAGCTGCCCCCAGGAAGGTTTTGAAGCTAGGTTTGTGTAACTCTAATTTTCCTTAACAGATACAGTTAATTTGATATTAATTAGCATTTGTCTTAGACTAATAAGAAACACCTATACTGTAAGAGAGAACCAGCATTAGCATAGCAGATAAAGAACACACCTTAAAGCCTGGAAGACCTAGGGTCAATTTCTACTTCCAAAAATCACTATTGGCTGGGTGACCCTGGGTAAGTCTCTTCACCTCTCAAGGCTGCAGATAACTCTCTAAAACTGTAAGTTACAGAGTGGGAGCTGACCTTCATTGGCAGAGGAATTTCCTATTCCAAGTAAATAAGAGGTCCAGTCTATATCCCTACACGTATTATAACACAGATGTGAAAACCACGTGAGCTACTTGAAGCCACAGACTTTCATTTCTGTTTTGTTTCCCCAGTGTCTTGTCAGTGTTTTGCACACAGTAGGTAATTAATATATGTTTGCAAAAAGATATTTTGGGTGTAAAGCAATATTTAAATAAATGTAAAGCCACTTTGGTGTTTTGAATAGGTACTTTTCATTACTTTAAATTATTTTAAAAAACCCTCCAATATCTCAATGCCTATTAGTATAGGACCCCCCCCCCCCCCCGCCTTATTGGTGGGGATGAATAAATGCTCTGCCCTTCATAAGGGGAAGGGGCAGAGCTGCAAAGAGGGAGAGAGAGCTCTAGCCTTGGCCAGTTCCTCTTTGGGCTTGGGACTCTCCAAAGGAGTTACCCCTTCAGGATTCTCCAAGGGCTTCAAATCTTCCAGTGGGGAGTCTCTTTGGGTGTACTTGGCTTCCCACTTTAAGAGAGAGGGAAGAGGACAATACCACTTCTGGATACTGAAAGAAAACATGAGGGGAGTGGGCAGGCTCCATTACGTCCCTATCCCCAGCTTTTTATATTAGAAACTTTGGGGATTTTTCCCTTGAGGGAGATTTAGGACCCTCTTTCTTGGTTGAGTTGAATTACCTGGCTTCAGATGGCAGAACTTCATTCTGTATTATCTAGTACACATCCTTGGATTTCTGTTTTGCTTCGATTTTGGGTAAATGAATTTCTTTGCTATTTGTCTCCATTATAGAATCAGTATTTGGTGGGAAAGGGGTCACGCCTTGGATGCAAAGGGCTTGGGGCCCTCTCTTCCCAGATATGACAAAGCAATCAAAAGTTAGATGGAATACATCCCCTACACTAATGATATTTAAGGAAACAAATAGATATAAGTCTAGCCTGGCAGCCTCCATTCTCAGAGGAGAGTGGAGTAGCCCTGACCCCAACTTCCTACTTCCCATCCCAGCAGGATTGAAAGTCTCCCGTGGAGAAGGGAGAGGGAGAAGCAGCTAATGGTATCTATTTTGCTTCCCTTCAATCCACTCAATGAAAAGCCCTCACCAACCAGTGGCCTCTCAACCCATGTGGGGTCCACTCCTTCCCTACACATCAAATTAAATAAGTCATTTATTTAACAGGCTTAAATTAGATATATATTAGTAATAAAATTTCACAAATCTGTATAAATAATCTTTTTCTAACATATAGGAAATTTATTATGAGTTTTTATATGTCATTTTCTTTATATGCTTATATACTATCAACTTCCCATATTGATTTAAAGTCTTAAATATTTTTATAGACTCAAAACCCCTTATTATTTCTATATTATATTTTAAACAAATGCTACCACTTAAAGTAACAGAGACTCATATGTAATTAGGAAGCTATTTTGGTTATTACAATGTATGTTAAGAGGTTGTGAAGTAACACTAGACATGCTCTTAATATCTGGTTTGAAACCATTAAAAAGTTGACTCAATAATGATTCCCCAGGAGGGAAACCAATTTATAAGGGACATTTTAAATACAGCTTTAAAGTTGGTTTAAAAGTATGCCTAAAATTAAAAATGTAAGAACCGTTACAATTTTTTTAATTTCAAGAATTTTGTGAAGTCAGACTAATTGAAATAGAATATATCGAAAAGTAAAATTATTATTGTTGGAAAAAAACATTTATTTTTTTATTTAAGGTTTTTTAACAAGAGGTTTAAATTTTTGGAGAGGAGATCAATAATCTAAAAATGAATGAAAAATAAAGGCATCAAAAAATTTAAGCATATAAACCCTATTATTGATAAGCTTCTAAGAATACATAGCTGGAGCAACAGATAAGCTTAAAATCCATTATTCTGATCTTCATAATTTATAGCAAGTACAGTTAAATAGCACGAATATTATTAGCTACGAAGACATAGAATGGATTTTTGTTGTTGTTTCATTGGGAACTCTATAGCTGTTGCATTTGAACTTGCTAAAGAGGAAAGTCTCTAATAGGGCACTTTGCTAAAGAAATTATGTTCGGGGGCAGCTAGGTGGTGCAGTGGATAAAGCACCTGCCCTGGATTTTGCCTCCTGAACCTGAGTTGAAATATGACGTCAGACACTTGACACTAGCTGTGTGACCCTGGGCAAGTCACCTAACCCTCACTGCCCCACAAAACAAAACAAAAGAAATTATGTTCAATAGGTGTTTTTTTTAATGAAAAAAAATCACTAAGTAAAATTTCGAGATGTAAATCGCAGCTAAAGAAAATAATAATAAAAAGAATTGGGCCATGCCAATATAATTTTTTAAAAATCCATAACAATCAAACTAACAAGGGGATCTTCTATAGAATTTGATAAAATAACTGAAAAAATTCATTTTAAGAAACAAAAGGTCTAGAAACTAAAGAGAAATAATGAAAAAGATTAGCAATGTAAAGATCCAAGCATTACTAGATGCTAAACTATGTCATAAAGCAGTAATCATCAAAACTATTAAAAATGGAATAGTAGAAGCAATGTAATGTGGTCCTCCAGTGTTTGATAAACCAAAGAACATCAGCTACTTAGGAAAGGAATCCTTACCCAACAATAACTGCACTAGAGAACTAGAGAGAAGTTTGGAAAAAATTTTTACACAATACATGTGACCAGGGGATGTCTAGGCATGCCCAGATGGTCTAACATGGAGGCCTGTGTCCCCCTACCACATGGGTAGGGTAGTCTCCTTTGATTGGTTACCTCTGTCTTTAAGACTGGGGAGCTGCTGCTCTTTGATCAGTTTACCAACAGTGAGAACACCAGGAACTGAACCACTGAAGAGGAAAATGTCTTTACTTCCCCTTCTCTGCTTCTCTCTCTAACCCCACTTCTAGAAATGGGCCTGGGAAGGCTTGTTTCTGTTCTGTGCTGGTTGTCTTCCTCAGTTTCTGGTGCCACGGACAACACTCAGGGGACCTAGGAGTTTGAGCCGTGGGGAGGCAGGGGAGTTGGTGCAGCCAGTCAGCCTGGCATGGAAGCCTTCAGAAGTTAGGGTTACTGGGTCTGTGTTCATGGGGGGTTGGATTTGAAACAGAAACTGTGCTCTCTAGGAAACAAGCTAAGCATGAATCTAATCCCCTTCCCTTCCAAACAGAGTGAGGAAATTATGTCTCCCATGGTGGGTGGGGGTGAGGAGTGTGTAAATATGTGACCGTATCTTTGGAAATAAATATTTCTGTGTAAAAGTGGCTAAATGGAACTGGAGGGGAGAGGGACCCAACCCCCTCTACACTATGGGGAATACTATCCATTCCTCTCCACAATCCCCTTGAGGGCACCTGAGGACCTTGGAGGGGAAAGCTTCTTTGTCCAGGACTTGTGGATTCTAGATCCCCTAGGCTGGGAAATTCTAGAGAAATTGAGGGGCAATAAATGGACTTTTCTTCTGGTGAGTGTTCCCTCAAGTTGGTGTAGTCTTGCAAACTTCATTTGTTGACTAGCACATTCTTGGGAAGTTATACATTGGTACAACCATTTCGGGAAGAATTTGAAATTATCTGAGAAAAATATAGGTAATATATCCTAAGAATGTCAAAGGAAGAAAGACAAATTGTATATATCTTAATAAACCAACAAATACTTAATAAGTGCCTACTAGGTGCGAGGCATTTGGAAATTAAAAAAAATACAGACATGAGACAATCCCTACCCTTGAGAAGCTTACATTTTGTTTTTGTTTTGTTTTTTACGGGGCAATGGGGTTTAAGTGACTTGCTCAGGGTCACACAGCTAGTTAGTGTCAAGTGGCTGAGGCCGTATTTGAACTCAGGTCCTCCTGACTCCAGGGCCAGTGCTCTATCCACTGCACCACCTAGCTGCCCCATTTGATCCTTTCAACAAGATGAGGAAACTGAAGCAGAGATTAAGTGACTTGCCCAGGTTTACACAGCTAGTGCAAATCTAAGGCTGACTTTGAACTCAATTGCTTCTGACTCCATGGTGTTCTATGTACTATCTCTGAATACTAATATCAAAACATTCATAGCTCTATTTTTTTTGAGGTAGCAAAAGAACTGGAAATAAAACTACATTCCCCCACCCGGGGAATGGTTCAAATATTTTTGTGAGTAAAAGGCAATATTAGGAGAAAAGAGAAATGTGAGGAATTCAAAGAAATATGGGGAAATTTTCTATGAACTGACAGAAAGGGATGTAAGGAAAACTGAGAGAATCATTTATAAACAAACCACAATGAGACTGAAACTGATTTCTGAATGCTTGGACTGTAAGGGCCAATCTTGTTCCCAGAGAAAAGATAAATGGAGAGTTCCCTCACCAGGAAATTCCCTTTACTAATGAAACCATAGTCCTTATCCCTAAGAAACTTAATTTAGAAAAGTGACACTATTTAGTAAATAGGTCAACTTTTAAGGAACCTAACCTAAAATATTAAATTTCTGTAAACAGGTAATTTTTATTTCTTGAAAATAGACACTTTTGGGGGCAGCTAGATGGCGCAGTGGATAGAGCACCGGCCCTGGAGTCAGGAGTACCTGAGTTCAAATCCGGCCTCAGACACTTAACACTTACTAGCTGTGTGACCCTAGGCAAGTCACTTAACCCCAATTGCCTCACTAAAAAAAAAAAAAAAAAAAAAAAGACACTTTTGAAATAGCTCAACTTATCCAGGACTCAATTAGTACTTTTATACAACTTGTACAGCCATTTACATAAGAGACACACAGAGAAGAGAAGTGATGTAGCTCAGTGGATAGAGAGCTGCCCTCCCAGTCAGGAAGACCTGGGTTCAGGGCCCAGCCTCTGACAAATACTACCTGTATGACTATAGGTTAATTCATTTCACCTTTCCATAGCTTATGCAACTCTCTAAGATTGTTTCAGAGCAGGTGCTGATTTATATCGGTAATCAATCAATAAATGGGGGGAGCTAGGTGGCTCAGTGGATAGAGCATCGGCCCTGGATTCAGGAGGACCTGAGTTCAAATCCGGCCTCAGACACTTTACATACTTACTAGCTGTGTGACCCTGGGCAAGTCACTTAACCCCAATTGCCTTACCAAAAAAAAAATAAATCAATAAATGTTTATTAAGCACCTTCTATGTGCCAGGCACTATGCTAAGCACTGAAGATACAAAAAGAGGCATAAGACAGTCCCTACCCTTAAAGAGCTTACAATCTAATGAGGGAGATTATGCAAACCTATATACAAAGCAAGCACTGTGTGTGTGTATACGTATTTACATATACATATATATATATATAACACAGAGATATAGATATATATATATGCATCTATCTATGAATGAATGAAATAATTAACAGAGGGAAGGCTCTAGAATTCAAAGGAACTGGGAAAGGCTTCCTGTAAAAAATGGGATTTTAGTTGTGACTTAATGGAAGCCAGGGAACTCAAAAGGTGGAACTGAGGAGGAAAATTCCAGGCATGGGGGCTAGCTACCAAAAACACCTAGACAATGAGAGATGGCATGTCTTGAAACCAGGAGGCCAGTATCACTAGACTGAAAAGTATGCAGGTAAGAAGACTGGAAAGGTAGGAGAGGGCATTTTGTATTTCACCCTTGAGGTGAGATGGAGCTTTTGGGTAGCACAGAATGACATGGATAGACTTGTGCGTTAGGAAAATCACTTTGGTGACTAATTAGTAGAGGGAGAATCCTCATTGGAAGTTCCTTACAACAATGAAATCAAAGGTCCATATAGACATTTTTTTTTTTGGTGGGGCAATGGGGGTTAAGTGACTTGCCCAAGGTCACACAGCTAGTAAGTGTCAAGTGTCCGAGGCCGGATTTGAACTCAGGTACTCCTGAATCCAGGGCCGGTGCTTTATCCACTGTGCTATCTAGCTGCTCCCCATATAGACATTTAATAAAAGTTTGGAAATGAGTTGTGTTTAATATGCAAGATTACTTCGTCTTTGATTTCTCTCCCTTTCCCAATGAAATTACAGTGATTTTCCAAATTATTTTGAGCCAGGAAACTATATTCATTCTCTTTAGAGTTCCTTTAAAACCAGTGTACATGTATTTATTGTTCTTTCCCTGCTATTTTTATTTCTCCCTTTTCCCTCATATCCCACATATTAATTTTTTATTTTAGGTAATACAAATTAATGAGGAAGTCCATTTTCCATGCTCTTTTATGCATCCTCATGCAAATAATAACTTGAATTTATGTAACATTTTAAGGGTTGTAAAAGAGCTTTTCATAAATTATTTTATTGGATACTCACAACAACCCTATGTGGGTAGCAATATGGGTTTTACTATCCTCATTTTATGGATGCAGAAACTGAAATTGAAAGAGGTACGTATTAGGCACCTAATAAATGCTTGCTGAGTTGAATCCAACTGTAGTGATTTACCCAGGGTCACATGGCATATAAGTATGTGAAGGAAGAGTCAGTCAGGTCCTTTCTAATCTCAAAATACTTTGATGAACAATTTGAAAATAAATCATTAAAAAAAGAAAAAAGATAATAAATCATACGTCATTTATTCTAAGTTTTTTTTAAGTAAAGTCCCCATCCTAGCTGACAACTTCAGCATCTCTGAGTACAAGCAAAACAGTAACAACAACCATTAAAAACGTAAATATAGAGAATTATTTTAAATCTACTTCCGTATACATATATATATTTGGTAATTCCAAAATTAGGCTTTCCAAAATTAGCCAAGGCTCCAAAGCCTAAATAAATCTGTGGTATCTCTGCTGGATGTTTTAAGGGTGTCAACATCACTGTAGATAATACGCCCAAGTTATTCTGAGAAACTGAGATAAACACTAGCCAAAGACACATTGTTTCCTTGTGTCCTTCCCCGAATGGACATAAGACTGAACTGAAAATAAATTCACAAGGATAATGGCACATGTCAGCGTGCTTGCTA
The DNA here is from genome assembly GCF_019393635.1 of Dromiciops gliroides. Classification (NCBI taxonomy): domain Eukaryota; kingdom Metazoa; phylum Chordata; class Mammalia; order Microbiotheria; family Microbiotheriidae; genus Dromiciops; species Dromiciops gliroides. The sequence continues at coordinate 238,204,295 of NC_057866.1, read as the reverse complement.
ATGAGTCAATTCTACATCTTTACTGATTTCCATAATCTTTCCAGATTAGAAAGTAATCAAGAGGCAAGATTAGTGACCAATACTGGGGTCAACTCAGTTAAAGGGGACTGACTCCCAAGAAACCTAAGAGCAAGATATCTGTGTATCTCTTTTTGGTATGTGCGCAGGCAAAGAGCAAAAGCAGAACCCAGAGATTCTTGTCAGGTTTAGAGAGTTTTCTGAGTGTTCTAAGGGATGAAGGACTAAGACAGGGAAAAGAGAAATTCCAGCTTCCTGACATGGTAAAGGCCAACAAGGCATGATATGATAGGGAAATGAAGAACTGTGGAACAGCAAAAGATGGCAAGAAAAGTGATGTAAGAAGAACAAAAAGAATAATTAATGCTAATGTTACAATGATATAAAAGCTGAAGAGATTGCATGGATTGAGCGATGGGATTGTAAGGACCAGACTTGCCCCAAATGGTCACTACTGTTTGGATTCTTCTTATTATTCTTTTTTGAATTCTTCCCCAAGATCAACACTACAAACCTAGCAGATCCATTGAGTATGTAGCAAAAGAAGCTTGGTGATATTTAGAAACAAAGTAACAGTTTGAAGCTACCTTCTAACAAGTTTTAGGAAGAAATATAAGAAGGGTGTGCAGATTATAAATGTGAAGAGATGTTCCATGGGCAGAGGGAGCAGCTTAAGGCTGCCTGGAAAAAAGAAAGAGGAGGATAAATAAAAATTTACTGTGCTGTCTCCATGTAAAAACTATAAAGTACAGGAAACGAACAAATGACTGAACAAGAACAACAGCACAAGATACATCACTTTCACCTAAAATAATTTCTCATTTCCACTGTTCTTGGCATCTGCTGCTTCCTTTCTCTCTACTTGTCATATTTCTAGTCGGTTCTGCTTCTTACAACTGCTTCTGTATTTCCCAGTGTCCCCAGGAGTTTCTGTTCTTATTTAACCCAATGAGCCAGGCTAGCTGTGGTAGGAATCTCACATGCTGATATTCAGATGAATTCTGGACTTGCCACTTACATTACTTGGCAAACAGGAGGAAAATATGGACAAAAAAGGAAACCCACATTTTCAGCTTATTCAATGATCTTCAGTATAACAAAAAGAGGAAGCTGTACTCCGTCATTCACAATTTCAATAAAGACTGACAAGGAAATTGACTTTAAATCAAGTTAAATTATCAATATTTTGCTATGGAGGAAAAAAAACCGACAACAAAGTGCTGATATTTTTTAAAATTTGAAAACGGTTCCTAGCTTTCAGAACTTTAAGAATGGCTACTGACATTTCATATTAAAATGTATTTTAAAAATTTAAATAAACAAAGATCAAGTTTCTTACTCACAAATCTTAATGGAATGACTTACGTGAACTTAGCTAACAGGAATAAGGACAAATAAATTCAAACCCACTAGACAGGAACTGTTTGTTTTGTTCAGCACCCTATCACTGAATAGAAATGACAATATAAATAAAAGCTAGCTCTGTTTCCTGTCTGAGAAATACTATACAGAATTGGAACACAATGCTCCTAAAGGGGAGCAATGACCTCAAAACTTAACTAGATTATCTTTTGGGGACAAGATGTCAAAAGTTGAATAATCGTACAATGGTCCCAGGCAGCATTCTTTCTGGGAGTTTGTTCCCTTTTGGTATGTGTGTCAAGCACTGGGCAATGCTTATGATTCATTGAAACACCCACACAATCAAACCAATGTATGTTGAGGCAGATACCACATGGTGACAAATCAAATAAGACATGGACTTAAGCCCATACCATATATGTACATGTTTAATGAAAAAACAATGACACATACATCTTCCAGATCTTTTGTCAGAACAGTTTAAAGGTACAAGGCACTAACAGTATTGAGCTAAACAATCCTTGAAAAGAAAGCTCCCTAAAGACCTTAATGTAACAAACTGGGAAAAAGAAACCCACTATGGTTAAAGAGATTTCCAGAGGATCACAAATTTAGAGTTTGAATGAATTGTAAGTTTCACCTAGTCCAATGACCACTGTCTGCAAATAAGGAGATGGGGAGAAAAAACCACGCATACAGTACCTACTTTGTGCCCGGCAGTATGCTAAGTGCTTTACAAGTATTATTTTCTTTGAAAATGATCTCATTTTGAAGAAAACGGCAGCTTTTATTTGGGTTGGAAAAGCATGGGTATCGACCTATGGTTTCATTTAATACAGGAAACTTTATTATGGTAGAGAGTTACCTGGAACACTGAGAGGTTAAGAAACTTGCTCGTGCTCACAAAGCAACTATGAGTGTATCCAAGGTAGGACTTCACAGCTCCCGAACTCTAAGGGACCTTTGAGACTTTACAGACAAGGAAATGCCTCAGATAGATTAAGCAAATTTGTCCAAGGTCATATACTTAGTGCCCAGATCTGTGACACAGGAACTAGCACTATGGAATTAACCAGTGACCTCAAGGAGAAGTTTGAGTAGGGATTGGAAGGGACTAGCAGGAGTGGGGAGAGAGAATAAAAGGAAAGGGGGAGGACACTGGCTGGAAGTGTTATCAGAATCAAGGGGTTCTCTTCCATTAAGAGAAGGAAAGGGGCATGAGAGAAAGAGGTTCACATGTAACCGGGTCTTGGAGGAGGGATCAGGAAGATGAGTAATCCTACGCACAGAGGAATAATTAATCCTGAGTCTGGTTCTCTGCCACGTGACTCTTAGTGAGACATTAGTTTCAGGGAAGAAAGGGTTGGACCAGATAAAGGCTAAATTAATTCCCTTCCAAGCTCTAAACTCCTGAGTCCTTCCATATGCTAAAGCCACAGTGGTTAGGACAATGATTTCTTTTGCAATAATGCTGAATGTCTCTGGCAAAATTATCTAACCTTGCTTTCTTTGTCTCAATATTTTCATCTATAAAACAGAGAATGTATACATTAGCATTACTGTAGGAATTAATGAGGCAATGTTGCCAAAGCACTTTGTATACTTCTGCAGAAGTATAAAGCCTCACAGACTGAAGCATGCTATTTTTCACTTTCTTTCATTTTTTTCTTTTATTCAAGTTGTCTTATACAAAATGACTAATATGGTAATATTTTACATAATTGCATGTATAAAACCTATATGTGATTATTTACTGCCTCAGGGAGGGGAGAGGGGAGGGAGGGAAGGAGGGATAAAATTTGGACCTCAAAACTTTAAATAAAAATGCGTATTAGCTTATAAATAAATAGACAGATTAACAAATGAATAAATAAATAAATGAGTGAATAAATAAAGAAACAAATAAATAAATGGATGGGTAGACAGATAAGTAAGTAAGTAAATAAATGCATGACTGAATAAATAAATAAATACATGCTTGATAGAAGCTCTTTGCTTATTTGGGGGGTATAACATAAGAGAGTCAATAAGGTTAAACTCTTTGTATTTCTATATGGCAAGACATTTGTAACTCTTAAGAACTCTATTATTAATAAGGACAATTAGGAGTATACATAGAGGATGTGGGTGTGAGATGACTATGATTGGATGATACCCTAAAAAAAAAAAGTTAATTGTTGAGAAAGAAGAGTGCACTGGGAGAAGAGGTCGGGGGAGAGAATGGGGCAAATTATCTCACATAGAAGAACTGTGAAAAAGCTAATCTATTACAATGTAGAGGAAGATGTTTAGGGAGCAGGGAATGGCTGGGAAAGCTTGAACCTTACTCTCATCACAATTGCTCAGAGGGAATAACATACACACTCAGTTAGATACAGAAATCTATCTTACCCTACAGGGAAGTAAAAAGGGATGGGGAGGGGCAGCTAGGTGGCACAGTGAATAAAGCACTGGCCTTGGATTCAGGAGGACTTGAGTTCAAATCCAGCCCCAGACACTTGACACTTACTAGATGTGTGACCCTGGGCAAGTCACTTAACCCTCATTGCTTTGCTAAAAAAAAAAAAAAGGATGGGGATAGAGGGTAGGGGGTTGATAGAAGGGAGAATTGGGGGAAGTGATGATCACCTTGTGAGGAGGACACAAGGTGAAAAGAAAGAGAGAGAAAAGGATAAATAAGAGAAAAATAGAATGAAGGGAAATACACAGCTATATTATCATAACTACAAATATGAATGGGATGAACTCACCCAATAAAATGGAAGCAGATAGCCAAAGGACTATAAAACCATGCATACTCTTTGCCCCAGCAATACTACTACTAAGTGGTCTATATCCCCAAAAGATTTAAAAACAAAACAAAACAAAAAGAAAAAGGACCTATATGTACACAAATATTTATAGCAACTTTTTGTGGTAACAAAGAATTGGAAATTGGAGGGATACCCATAAATTGAGGAATGGCTAAACAAGTTGTGGTATATGGTTGTAATAGAGTATTATTGCGCTATAAGAAATGACAAGCAGGATGATTTCAGAAAAACCTGGAAAGACTTATATGAACTGATAGAAGGAGAAGTAAGCAGAACTTGAACATTGTACACAATAACAGCAATATTATACGATGAACAACTATGAATGATTTACTTATTCTCAGCAATACAATGATCAAAGACAATCCCAAAGGACTCATGATGAAAAATGCTATTCACTTCCAGAGAAAGAACTGATGTTGTCGAATACAGACTGAAGCATATTATTTTTTACTTTCTTTTTGTTCAAGTCTTCTTGCACAAAATGACTAATATGGAAATGTTCTACATGATTACACAAGTATAACCTATATCAGTTTGCTTACTGTCTCAGGGAGGTGGAGAAGGGAATAAGGGAGGGAGGGATAGAATTTGGATCTCAAAACCTTTAAAATTGTTTTTACATGTAATTGGGGAAAAATAAATATTACTTAAGGGTGATCTTTTAAGGTGAGTCACAAATTTCAGTCAAAATTCCATTTTACCCAGAAAAGTCTGGGTTAAGTATATACATATACATATATATATATATGAAGTTTTTCACTTAATATATATATGTATGTGCGTCTGTATGTATATGACTTTTAAAATTGCTACTGTGGAGTAAGAATCAAGATTGACCACCAACTTTTACTCCTCAACTCAGATTCTTTGAAAATAAAGATGCAGTTATATGGCTTCTTTTAAGTAGTAACTGTTCTGAACAGGGGGAAGGAGAGGGAATAAGCATTTATTAAGTACTTATTATGTGCCAGGTACTGTGCTTAAGCACTTTATAAATATTATATCACTTGACTGTCAAAACCACTTTGTGAGGTAGGTGCTATTATTGCCCCTTTTTTATAGTCAAGGAAATTGAGGCTGTCAGAGGTTAAGTGATTTATCTAGGGTCACACAACTAATAAGCATCTGAAGTTGGATTTGATCTCAGGTCTTCCTGACTCCAACACTTTACTCCCCCGTGGCAGAAAAGAAACAAAAAAAGTTATTACATTAGGCTAACCTGGGGTTTGTGAATTTTATTAAAATATTTTGATAACTACATTTCAATAGAATTAATTTCTTTGTAATCCCATACTTTTTATTTCAGGCATTTGAAAACATTATTCTGAGAAGGGTCCATTGACTTCACTGGACTGACAAAGGAGTCCACGACTCAAAAAAGGTTAAGAACCCTTGCGTTAAGGAGAAACTGAAAAATACAGCATGGTCATCTCATCAGAAGTGTAAACATGGCAAGAGCCAACACATAAAAATCAGCACGTAACAGGCAAGCAAAAACAACACAAAATATTTATTTACTTCTTAAACAGACTTCTGCATTAGAAAATGAGATCCACCTGTGTGCTATTTATATTTAGTCTATGAACACTAGAAAAGAGGTCTAATTCTTTACTTTGATTTGTAGCAGTAACTAAAATATAAGTTCTAAGTATTACTCTCAATGAATACCAAAGCATTGAAAATGATATTTGGGAGCTGATTAATAAATAAATTTATGGGGCAGCTAGGTGGCACAGTAGATAGAGCACCAGCCCTGGAGTCAGGAGGACCTGAGTTCAAATGCGGTCTCAGACACTTGACACTTACTAGCTGTGTGACCCTGGGCAAGTCACAACCCCAATTGCCTCAGCAAAAAAATAAATAAATAGATAGAGGGAGATAGATAGATAGATAGACAGATAAATAAATAAATTTGGCATAGCAAAAAATGTTCCTGAGCCCTCCCAAAATCAACCATTAATGTCAAAGTTTAATTGTCATAACTAACTTCCAGTAAACAGTGAGAACAGACTCCTCAAACTGATCATAACAGGAAATTATTGCTCTGTTACAAATGATGAAAATGGCAGACTCAAAGAAACATGAGAAAATTTGTATGAATTAATTCCCAGTGAAAGAGCAGAAGCAAGAGAACAATGACCAAAATAACACAAAGCAAGAAAATTCTGAAAAATTTCCAAATGCTGCTCAACTGAGTAATCAATCAGGACTTCAGAAGGCTGATGGGTGAGGCATGCTTCACATGTCTAGGTGAAGAGGTAACTGACTAGACTGATCCATTCTTTAGATGTGCCCAATGTGTGGATATGATTTGCTTTACTTTGCTTATAAAGGGTGACTTCAATAATATATTGGAGTGAGCAGCGATAATTATTTGTTGTTGTTGTTGTTGTTGTTGTTGTTGTTTTGCAGGGCAACAAGGGTTAAATGACTTGCCCAGGGTCACACGGCTAGTAAGTGTCAAGTGTCTGAGGCCGGATTTGAACTCAGGTACTCCTGAATCCAGGGCCGGTGCTTTACCACTGTGCCATCTAGCTGCCCTGATAATCATTTTTTAAAAGAAAAAAGTGTGGGGGGAGCAGCTATTTGGAGAGTGAATAGAGCACTAGCCTTGGATTCAGGAGGACCTGAGTTCAAATCCAGCCTCAGAAACTTGACACTTACTAGCTGTGTGACCCTGGACAAGTCACTTAACCACCATTGCCCCGCAAAAAATAAAAGAAAAAGCATTAATGGCAAATTAAATTCAGAGAAAAGAACAATACATAAAAGAGAACAGAAGGAATTACAGACAAAGATAAAGTCAGGGAGAGCAGTTTTGTTGCTATGTTATAAAATTTAACATATCTGTAAAAAAACCAAACTACATGTAACAGAAATTCATAGTTTTATATACAATTCTTATTTTTTTTTCTTTTTCTATTTTCCTTCAAGCTTTGCGGCTTGAAATCAGCTTTCTATCTACCACTTTATGCTACCTCTCATCAATGTTGCTTTAAACATATTCACACCCACTCCAGTAGCTTCAAGTCTATGCTGAATTTGGGCACAGAAAAAAGTCCTTTATTAAGCAGTTAATATTTTAAAAGCATTTATGAAGCACTTACCTATGTGTCAGGCACTTTGCTAAGTTTTGGGGATACAAATACAAAAGACAGTGCTTGCCCTAAAGGATTTCACAATCTGGTGAGTCAGGATGGTTTGTTTTGGTGTTGGAAGTCACAGGAATGGTGAGAGACACCACAGAGAAACTGACTGACTTGTTCTTTCAAGAAACGACAGTGTTGATTTGCTTTTTGTTCCAGAGCTAAAGTACATGAGCGGCAGAGAGCAGGGTGCTAGGTCTGGACTGGGCTAGATATGGGAAACTCTCACCAATCCAAAGCTCTGGGTTCCAGAGCAGATTTCCGCTTTGTGGTACAAAGTATTTTATTTATCTAGCAGTTGTGTCTTCATAGAAACTCCCACTGGACCAACTGATTAGGAGGTCATTGTTCAACTTCAAGAGAGCAGTTTCAGCGGAAGGGTGAGGATGGAAGCCAGATTGCAAGGGCATGAGTAAGGAGTGGGTGGTGAGAATGAAGAGTCAGTGAGTTTGGCAGGGAAAGGAGGAGATACAATGTCAGTGAGTGTGGGCTGTGAGGTAGGAGACAGAGGTTTGTTGTGTTCTAACAGGATCAACCCAAGCAAATATGTACACCTATGGACAGGAACTAGTGGAGAAGAGGCTAAAGATACAAAGGAAGAAAAGTTCCAAGCTCTGGAGAAGGCTGAAGGAAATTGGATCAAAGGTAAAAACGGAGAGATTGGGTGTAGAAGGGCCAAAGACCCCTAGATCTTTTGATACCAGTAAAGGCAGACAGGATGGGTGAATATATTAAGTTTTGAGGTGTGCAGCGAGAGAAGTGAGAGAATATCAATGATGCCATGAAACCTACACCGACTACTCCAGGCCACAAATTCTCTTTTCAGATTTCCCATTACATTTCTATTTAGTAGCAGAAAAATCTGAATTATACTTTATTAATTATCTGGTTTAATTATCCATTTCCTCTCCCTGACTAGACTGTAATTCTGTTATAACTCCCATGATGCCTAGCTCTACATTCCATAGCTAATGAGCACTTGACAAATATCTGATTGGCTGACAAAACAACTATGTGCTGGCTGCTTAAATATTCCACAAAAGCAGAAAATTCTCCGTTATTTGCCTCCATAATGTGATTTCACAAAATGATAGATTCACAGAATTTTAGTTTAATTCATAACCGAAAAGGAACGTTCACTACAGCATACAAGACAAGTGGTCATCCAACCTCTGCTTCGCATTTTTTTGGGGCGGGGCAATGGGAGTTAAGTGACTTGCCCAGGGTCACACAGCTAGTACCTGTCAAATGTCTGAGGCCAAATGTCTGAATCCAGGGCCAGTGCTTTATCCACTGCACCACCTAGCTGCCCTTCATCCAACCTCTTCTTGAAGATTTTCAATGGGGAAGGAGAGTAAGAAAAAGTCCTCTACCTCCTGAAGCATAACCATTTTATTTAGGGATGGCTAAAATTATTAAGCAGAGCTTTTTTCTGACATGAAGCCTCCATTTCTCTTTGTAACTTCTGCCCCTTCTTCCTGATTCTATCTTCTGAGGACAACAAATAGAATAAAACGCCATCCCTCTCCTACATGACAAATATTCAAATAATCAAAGAAAGCTATAAGGTCTCATGTATTTCTAAAGTTAACTGTCTGAACCCAAGTATAAACTTTTCATTTATCTCTTTGGAATTTCATCTTATTCAATTTAACCCCATGTTCTAGCCTAGCAAAATCTTTTCAGATTCTGACTCCAAATAATTTTTTTCAAATCTTTAAAAGCCTAAAATATTCTATTTCCAAATAAGCCTTCTTCCACCATGTCTCATCTTTTTAGACCTTGTCACTAACCACAATGAAAATTATTCATTATACTTCGGTTTTAAAATAAAAAGTAGGTTAAACAGGGCAGGGACCAATTTTTCTAATTTGGTTAGGTTTTTTGCAAACTGCTGCTTAGTGTGTCATGTGGGAAAATAAAATAAAATATTAACCAAACAAAAACGTCAAGACCAGCTGGAATGAATAATTATGTACTTCTATTTCCTTGGTTCCTGGGAAGGCATTCCAAGGCATAGTAGTAGTTGCTTTGGTAGCATTTTCCCTTCCCTGGAGGTCTTCAGTAAAAACTGCATGCTCATCTGTATGATATGGTATAGAATGGCCTTTTCGCCCATAGGTTCAATTAGATAGTTGTTTAGCTTCGTTTCAATTCCTGCATTCTGTGATTCAGACACTGAATTGTTGAAAGGTAAATGGATTTGTTGTTTGTTTTATTTGTTTCTAGAGGGAGCTGGGTAGCAAAATGGATAGAGTTTGGAGTCACAAAAACTAGGGTTTAAATTCTGCCTCAGACACTTACTAGCTGTATGGTCCTGGACAAGTCACTTAACCTCTTTCACTTTCAGGATAAATCATAACACCTCAAGTTAAATAAGATATGTAAACACGCTGCAAACCTTAATGTGTGAGATGAATGCTAGCTATTATTATTAATATTGTTTGTTTTGAGGGGATGTGTTTTGCTAAGTGTCCAAAAAAAATGGGATCTTTACTGTTTTTTAAAGCCCATGGGAAAAGATTATATAGTCTATTTCCCACTTAGATGAATATTTTTCTCTGTCCTGTGTCCACTTATAGACTTGGATATTATTTTAAAATATTTTAAAACTCAATTCCCATGCTTCTGCCAACACTGGGTAGCCTCCTATGCCACAAGCTTTATTCATTTCTAAAGCAATCAAAATGAAAAGTCTACATGTTTTTGACCTTCATAGAAAAAGATAATGAGCATTTTTAGTATCACTAGAGTTCTGATTATTGGTGTTGATAGGAAGTTATAAAACAGAAAATCCTTTTTAGCAAATTCACATAAAAATTTCATAAAACATATTAGTTCCTCTATTTGAAGTTAAGAATCAGCTGGTGAAACATGACATTTAGACTAAATTGGATTGGGGAGGATGAGAAGAAAATTCTTTATTTATCTTTCTGGCTTTCCCTAACAGTAAGAAAGAATTATGGTTGTATTTCTTCTCCAGTGAAATCTCAAAAGGATTAGCAGAATAAACACAGCTAGGTTTTTGTTAGCTTCATTTTGCTGCCACTGTTTTTGCTGCCAGATAGGCCATAGATTATCATTTTCAACCAGGCCAATAAATTCTTATTCATTTAACTCTAGAAACTTTTTCAGAGATGATCAAACTCACACACACATACTTCCTAGATCTGAACACTCTCACTCATATGGTTAACAACCAATTTCTTCCACTTTCTCCTTCCATCCCTAGTCCACTGGATAAGTACAATAGAGTTAAATGCTCCTAAATGGAAGAAATTTTATTGTGGGCATCAAATTGATATCCACCTATTAATTAAATATCATCTATTTAGCTTTTCTTCTCCTTTGTTTATATTTCACTAACTCTTCTCTTTTTTTATACAGCCTACAAATACCCAAACATACATCATACATTAATGGTTATATAAGTAACTGACCCCCCAAACCCCTTATTGTTAACCTTCTAAATCTAACACCTATTCTTCCACTTTCATTTCCTGGAATAACCTCTCAAAGTCAGAAGAGGGCTAAGTATCACCCTCTCTAGTTCTTCAGAAGACAAAAAAGATCGAAAGAACTGCAAAATGAACATTATAAATCAAAATACGCATTCATTTTCAAAATATAGCCTAGGGTTTGGACCGACTGATGTTTACCAGTATCACACAGAAGCATGTGGCTCCTTAAGGCTTCAATCCACCTGAATTAGTGTGGGAGCTTTCTCCACCAAAGGAAATGGGATTCTGTCTATGATTTAGTAGATGAATCCTAGGGAGTTGCCTGAGTCAAATATAGAAGCTTAAGGGACTTGCCCTTAGTGTACAAATGCTATGGAACATTTAATTAGGACCGAGCAAGTTCATGGGAATCATAGAGTTGGAAGGCCAACTAGTCCAAGGGCTTTTAACCCAGGGGCTGTGAAATTTTTAAAAATAATAACTCTACTTCAATGTAAGTTGCCTTTGTGAGTCAATATATTTTATTTTACACATTTAAAAACATCATTCATAAAAGGGCTCTGTAGGCTTCAAACTACCTCAAAAAAGGTTAAGAGCTCCTATAGCTAGTTCAATTATCCAGTTATTTTACAGATGATTAAAATGAGGCCCAGTAAATGATTTGCCCAAGTTCGTACAGGTAGTGTCAAGTTATCCTTAAAATTTATTTCTGTCTTTACTCTTCTGAAATGAAGCTGCACATGTGCAGCAAGGCCTTTGCCTTACAATAGATTAAGTACAGTGATAGACTGTTCAACTGTAACCACAGTATATTTCAATACTTCAAAGATTTGGGACTTTCTTCATGTGGGTTCTCCTTTCCCCGGGGGCAGACCACAACTCTTCCACACTAGCAAATCAAGATTCTGTTCCAAATTCTGCAAGACTGGTCCTTGGACAGCAGACACCCAGTCTGTCATCAGGCCCACACTTGGAACTCCTAACAACCTAGTAGGCCCCGCCCCACCAGGGCTTGCACTTTGCTAAAATAAACCTTAAAGAACTTGCACAGTGGAATGAGGTTATCAGAATACGGCTGTAGTGGAAGGACCATGGTGTATTGTATAGAAAAATCCCCAAATGCTATTTGCAGAAAATAACGTTCCCTGAAAGTCAGTGATTTATAAAAGAATATGGAGAAACTTGCTTTTAAAAGTCCATACTAAGGGGCAGCTAGATAGCACAGTGGATAGAGCACTGGCCCTGGAGTCAGGAGTACCTGAGTTCAAATCCGGCCTCAGACACTTAACACCTACTAGCTGTGTGACCCTGGGCAAGTCACTTAACCCCAATTGCCTCACCAAAAAAAAACAAAAACAAAAGTCCATACTAAATTTTCAGACTTGAACATGGAAACACACCAGCCAAGGGAAGCAAAAAGCTTCCCAAAAAATGAAAAGAAAACAGTCATGCGTTTTTCTGACGTGGGACCAGCAGCACCTAGAAGCCATTCAAATCAAAGAGATTCCTCGGTGGCCAAAGACATCGGCTGTGGGGTTCCTCCACCTACTTCATAGCACCAGTTTTAAAATTTCTCATTTCCTTCTCATGCTACAGAGTGTGGGCTTGGAAGGATTGCAGGGAATAAAGGAGAAAGTCCTTGTGGAGAGATGCCATCTCCTTCAGATGGGGGAGTCACCCCATCTTCTTTTGTTTTGTTTTGTTTTTAGTGAGGCAATTGGGGTTAAGTGACTTGCCCAGGGTCACACAGCTAGTAAGTGTTAAGTGTCTGAGGCCGGATTTGAACTCAGGTCTTCCTGACTCCAGGGCCGGTGCTCTATCCACTGTGCCACCTAGCTGCCCCATCACCCCATCTTCTTGACATCTGTTTCTCTAGTTAGCCACATAGCTAGTTTTACCCCACTGGGAACACAGCATCACGGGTGTACAGCTGGAGGGACACTCAGAGATCAGCTCATTCAGCCTCCTCATTTGAGAAAAGAAGAATTGAGGCCTAGCAGGTTAAGTGACTTGCCCCAAGTCACACAGGCAATAAGAATCAAAAGTAGGTGGGGCGGCTAGGTGGCGCAGTGGATAGAGCACCAGCCCTGGATTCAGGAGTACCTGAGTTCAAATCTGGCCTCAGACACTTGACACTTACTAGCTGTGACCCTGGGTAAGTCACTTAACCCCCACTGCCCCACCAAAAAAACCCAACCTAATCAAAAGCAGGATTCAAATCCAGGACCTCTAATTTCAGACTCTGTGCTCTTTAGTACTTCTTTAGTCGTAACAGACCATGGTGAATAGACTACTTAAATTTTAAAATGTTTGATCTTTTTCATCCACATGACCATACGTGATAAATAAATCATCCATGAGGCAATAAAGATAGTTAATTCTTCAGTCAGCACACAAAAGGTGAGTAACACATGAGAAAGGAAGACAAGGCAGTTAGAAGATAGTGAAGGGGGCAGCTGGGTGGCACAGTGGATAGAGCACCGGCCCTGGAGTCAGGAGGACCTGAGTTCAAATCCAGCTTCAGACATTTAACACTTACTAGCTGTGTGACCCTGGGCAAGTCACTTAACCCCAATTGCCTCACTTAAAAAAAAATTAAAAAAAAAAAAGAAGATAGTGAAGAACAAAAAAGAGAATGCACCCAAGAGTCTAAAACAATACCTTTTGATATTTTTAGGTAATATATTTAATTCTTCCATTCTGGCCCTACAAGAACTCACTCAAGTCTTCTAAGGGTTTTTTGTCTATAGAATCATTTCTTCTAGGATTATCTCCAATGGACCCTATATGCATCTTGTTTGTACACAATTGTTTGCATTAGAGAGTAAGCTCCTTGCGAGCAGAGACTATCTTTTGCCTTTCTTTGTATCCCCAGTACAGGGCACATAATAAGCACTTTGCAAATGCTTGCTGATTTGACTTGACTTGCCCCCATTATCTTACTCCAAGCCATGTAGGGACAAAGAAAGCTGTTTTTGTTGGTGATAGGTGTGTGTGTGTGTGTGTGTGTGTGTGTGTGTGTGATTATGTGATTCCTCATCAAAAATTACCTCCAGAGTAATCTCCTACCTCTCCTTCAAGGCTTGAGCCCATCTTCACCTCCTAAATAAGAACTCTGCTAACAATTTCAAACCATGACATTTCTACCAATAAAATTTCACAGAATTTATTGTTTGTAGAATTCTATAGCATGTCAACATGTACGATCTTGTGATAACACTTCCATGGTTATTTTGTACTGCAACCTCACGTCTCCTAATCCTTAATGGAGAGTAAGAAACATTATGTCTCCTAGGTACAAAGCAATGAACATGGTGGGAGTCAGGTACGGCACAATCCTGCTCCTTAGAGTTTATAATCTAATGGGGAAATAACTTTAATAGATCTGTGATCTCAGCACAGATTAAGACCCGAATAATTCTTCAAATACTTGAAGAGAGGGACCATAACTCCCTTAAATCTTCTGTCTACCAGGATAAAATATTCTTCTAAGGTATCTTTTCTAAACCCCTTCCCATCACACCCTCTACCCCGAAAAAAGCTCCATGATTCAATATCACTACCAAATTGGGTCCCAAGAACAAAGCCCTTGATAAGGCCTAAACAAGACAGAGCACAACAGGACCTTCACTTTTCTCATTCAGAATATTATATTCCTAATAATGGAGCTTTACAATGTTCTTAAGTTTTGTTAGGTTTTTTTTTTCCCACGGTCCTGGCACACTGTGGATTTATATTGAGTTTGCAGTCCACTAAAACTCTATGATCTTTCTCTTCATAAACTAATGTCTAGCCACATTTCCCTCAACCAGTTTAATTGTTTAATCCCAAAAGAATGTAAACTCCTTGAAGTCAGACTTTAGTCAATTTCATTCTTGTCGTTGCATTTTTAGTTTCCTTGAATCCAGGCCACTGTGGAAAAAATAGAATACACAAGGAATCTGTGATCCCCAGAGTCAGCACTCAGTCATTTACATCATCATCAGAACATGGGTTAGTCAGAACCTAAACATCATTTTTGTTTGTTTGTTTGACAGTCGGAAGAAGAAAAGAAAGAGGAAGAAGGAGAAAAAGAAGATGACCAGCACCACCTGAAGGAATGTTAGCAGGCAATGGATTACCAAGGAAAAAAAGGTCCCAAAGCAGGATGCTGTATAGTTTCTATTCAAAAATCCTACAGTCATTAAAAGCTTACTTAAGCCAAGCAGAGATTCAAACTTTAGACATGTCACAGACCACAGTCCTTGCCAATAACAGGACCCAGGGACCTTCCATTAAAGTTCTTCCAAGGTGATCCTACTTTTCACCCACAAGACACAAGTTAGGATGGCTCTTGGCACCTTCAGGTTCTTTTCCCCTTTGAAGTACTTCTTCCATTCTTTCAAGAATCACTTAATTCTTCCCAAGAATCTAGAAGATAGGGAGGTGTTCCTCCAACCCTTGGATCTTCTTCTCTAGTATGGGGACCCAATTTGTATTTAATATAAACTGTTACTTAGTACTGTCAGAAAAATAAACACAGAAATCCTCTCTATGATCCTGCAAAATTCCCTTTGCCTTCCAAGCCTTCTGGGAAAAAAATAGCCCCAGTTAACTCATTCTTGTTGGTAGCTATTTCTTTTGGCCATACGGAAGGCTCATTTAAAGCAAGCTTCATCACCTTCGACCTTGTCCAGGTCCCACTATGGCCCTTACACAGTGCCTGGAAAATAGGAGGTGCTTAATAAATGCTTTTTGTTAACCAACTGAAATTACCTACCTAGTTCATATGACAGCTCTTGAGAAGCTGTTATCAGCTATTATCTGAGGTCCTAAGCAGAAATCCAACTTGCATCCATTCTCACTTCTCCCTTCCTTTTTCAACGTTGCTGAGCAGACTTTAGGCTCATATATCCACCTAGCTATCCCTCTATCTCTGTCTTTTGTCCAGAAAGAAGGTCTAATTTAACTGGGACCTAGAATTTATGGAGGAGAGGTTGAGATAAGCTTGGAAAGGCAACTCGAAGGCAAAAGGGTCAAGTTCTACTCAATAGACCACGACAAAGATTTCTAAGCAGAGTGACATGGCCAGCTCTATGCATAAGGGAGGTTAGTGTGGCAAGCATATAAAGACTGAAGAAGATTGTAGAAGAAGAAACAGGAGACCATTGTTGTAGTCCAGGAAAATGATGATGAGGGCCTGGTGCTAGTGATGACAATCCAATGGTGGTACCGGGAATAGAAAGGACGGGGACAAACATGAGGAATATTCCATTAATATCAGCTGCATCAACTGAATTTAATTTTTTTCAATTTTAATATATGTTAATTGTCAAACTTTTCAATTACTAAGCAGAGATGGTAATTGGAAATTTTAATAATTAAAGTTTAATAAACTTACATTTGTCAGAAAAACAGTTCTGGCTGCATTCTTATATTCACTTATTTAAAAGTAATTCTTATACCAAAGCATAGTAGCATGAGACCCACAAAGTCCAAAGTAGGGTGTTAAGCAATCTATCAGACTGAACCATGAGGTTACTGACAGTTTCCTTCATTTGAAAGCTAGTTTTCCTTTTCTCTTCCAATCAAAATACCTATTAAATTCATCAAATCTGTCATTGAAACTTAGCAATCACTACTCCAGATACTCTTTGCAATAGGAAGTCTAGGGAAAATATATTGTGAATAATTCACAAAGCCTTTCAAGACTTCCATTTCCAAGCATAACACATTGTTTGAATTAAAAGATAGTGGGGGACAAAAAAACCAGACATGCCAAAAATGATAATGTAAGAAAATAATATTAGGAAAACTATATCGCTTCTATGCTTCCTGGGAGGTTTTATTTAAACTTGTGAAATGAGATATCTATTTTTTAATTTTAAAAATTGGGTAAGATGTACCCTATTGACTTACCTCTTCACCCTAAAATAAGAGTCATATTGCTAAATTGGAAAAGAGTAGGATAATTTTAAGGAAGAGAATGCAGTTTCTCGGCCTTCTTAGTCATAATAGGCAAAATGAGTTTCAATGAAACACAAACTCGTGGGAGTCTAGAGCTGAAAGACTGGCAAGACTTTATTTTTAAAACTTGACTATCTCCTACTACATAGAAGATATTATTGAAATAAATAAGTTTCCAATCAATGTCACCTGTAAATTGATAAATCAAGAAGCATTTATTAATTGCTTACTATGTGCTAGGCACTGTTTTGTATCCCTGGGGATAACCCCCCCCCAAAAAAAAACCCCAAACCTACCAAAACCCCAAATGGCCCTTGAGAGGAATAAACTACCATTGTAATTGGGGGAAACAATTTGAGAAGGGGAAGGAGGAAAGGAAGGAAGGAAGGAAGGAAGGAAGGAAGGAAGGAAGGAAGGAAGGAAGGAAGGAAGGAAGGAAGGAAGGAAGGAAGGAAGGAAGGAAGGAAGGAAGGAAGGAAGGAAGGAAGGAAGGAAGGAAGGAAGGAAGGAAGGAAGGAAGGAAGGAAAAGAGAGAGAGAGAGAGAAACGTAGCTATGTTTTTAAAAACTTAAAAGGAAAAATTCACAAAATAAAATGCACATAATTATACTCCCTGGGAGTCTAGGCATGAAGTAGGGATTGTGGGAGTAGCCACAGGCTCTGGTGGCTTGAGGTAACTCCAAAGTATTATTACTAGCAGTAGAAGTATCGCCATCACCATGCCTGCTCCTATGGATGAAGAAAGGGCCATCTCTAGAGACAGTCCCTCGTCCCAGTTATCACCCTCTTCCCTCTTAAGGGTTGGGTGGGCCTAGGACCAGCACGGAAATATAGCAAGAATATTTAAAATGACGGAGAATAACATGAAAGAAGTCATAGAGATAAAAACAAACATGGCAGGGGAAAGGTGTTATCGCTGCTCTTGTTCATCCTTCTTTCTCAAAGAGGACCAATGACTGCATGAAGGTGACGTAGTAACTTGCGTGCAGACTGGATTTAAGTGAGGCAGAGCTATGTAAAATTGTCAGCCTCACTCCTCCAGAGTGGAGGAAGGTAAAGTTGGAGGAGACCAGCCTGAGTGGGCTAGATTATGAGAGGTGATAAAAGCCAGGAAGAGATTTAACTTGATAGAGCTAGCAATGAGAAGGAAGTAATATGATGAAAGTACTGTACTAGAAGAATTACTACATTGTACCTCTTCACTGAGGCAGTTATATCTAGGTGTATAACCTCAAGAAGGTCAAAGACAGAGAGGGGGAAATCCATATATACAAAAATATTTATAATCACCATTTTCTGTGGCAGCAGAACTGGAAAGAAAGTGGGTGGCCATCAACTGGAGAAAGAAAGAACAAATTGTGATATAAGAATATAATGGGGGGAGGGGGGGGAGCTAGGTGGTGCCCTGGATTCAGGAGGACCTTAGTTGAAATCTGGCCTCAGACACTTAACACTTACTAGCTGTGTGACCCTGGACAAGTCACTTAACCCTCATTGCCCCGCAAAAAAAAGAAAAAAGGAAAAGAAAAGAAAAGAATGGATTATTATTCTACCATAAGAAATAAGGGATATGAAAAACATTTAGAAAACCTTATATGAAGTAAAGTAGAAAACTTATCAGTCTTTAATTATAAATTTTGAAACAATTTCCAGCTCCCAGCTCTTCTGACCAAGGACTTCTCCCAGAAGTAATTGATAATTAAGATGGTGACAGAGGCCGAAGACAAGAGGCCCTTGATTGAACTACCTGAGACCATGCCATTTCCTCAAGCCTTGAAATCAGATTAGGATAATGATCCTACTAACAAAAGGAAGAAGCTTAATTACTTTACTTACTAGAAATGTCTCAAATTTATCTCTGAACAGGAAGAAAAGAGAATCCCTTAAAGGGAATGGTCAATGAGGGATTGAATGCTTTTACAAAAAAATTATTCTCCAAGGCAGTGCCAAAAAACGGCTCTTGCCGTTTGATGAATCAAAAATGGTAACTGAATTTTATCTGGAGTTCTTTTTTCTCTCATTCTGAAATTTTACATATTGCTTGACAATATCATAAATTGTAACCCAAAATGGTCTGCCAGAGATTTTCAGAGTCATAGGGCAATTCTGCCTATCTTTGTCCATTTCTTTCTCTTTATACAGAAATGTTTAGATTAGATTAATACTAAATTATAAAAACTGTTTCCAGCTGGCTCAAGCCTAAAACAGAGTAGATTTCTATGATACCCAATGATATTACTACAGGCATATATACCTCCAGGGAGGTCAAAACAGAGGGGAAACTGCCACCTTGAGGAGGTAAATACTGGGAAAAGAAGACCAGCTGCTATCATCCAGGTATTAATGTAGATGATGAGGGCCTAGATTGAAGTTAAGGCAGCAGGAATGAGAGGAAAGTTCATTTCTAAAATACACATTGTGGGGCAGCTAGGGGGTGCAGTGGATAAAGCACGGGCCCTGGATTCAGGAGGACCTGAGTTCAAATCTGGCCTGACATTTGACACTTACTAGCTGTGTGAGCCTGGGCAAGTCACTTAACCCTCACTGCCCCACCCCCACCCCCAAAAGAGAGAGACGTTATTATTTTGATCACCAAATCCACCAGTTTTCCTATCTTCCTTTTTCTGTCAAAGGCACCAATCTAGGCTCATAACCTCAGAGTCATCCTTAACTCTTCCCTCTCCCTTCCCCCTATATATTTAATCAGTTGTCAAGCCTTGTTGACTGAATCTCTTGCATCCATCCTTCCATCCATCCGTCCATCCATCCCTTTCTTCTAGTTCAAGCTCTTATTACCTCTGACTTTGGGAAGAGTCTTCCAGATGGTCTACCTGAACCCCCAGTATCTGCCTCTGTTTCTCTCTCTGCTCCCTCCTCCAAAAAGCTAAAACAAAATGACATTTCTACAGCAGAAGTCTGACCAAATCACTCCTCTGTTCAGAAAGTTCCAAAGGCTTTTTATTACTTCTAGGATCAAATACAATTTCCTCTGTTTGGCATTTAAAGCCTTTCACACAGTTTGGCTCAGACCCACCTATCCAGGCTTATTAAACGTTATTTCCCTTCATGCACTCTACACTCAAGCCAAAGTAACTTACTTGCTGTTCCTTACAAACAGCATTCCACATTTGGTCTACCTTCTCTGAATTTGGACAGGCTATATCCCTTGACAGAATGCTTTCCCCTTCTTCATTTCTACCTCCTCACATCTCTGCTCAAATCCCTCATCCTTCTACATGAGACTTTTTCTTTCTTCCCTGTTAGGAGCTCCCCTATCCATGAGGTTACTTTGTATATATTTTATATTTGCATATGTGCACATATATGGGGGCAGTGAAGCGTTGCAGTGGATGGTGTGCTGGGCCCAGAGTTAGGAAGACACTTCTTCCTGAGTTCAAATCTGGCCTCAGAACCTTCCTAGCTGCATGACCCTGGGCAAGTCACTTAACCTTGTTTGCCTTGTTTGAGTTGGAAAAGGAAATGGCAAACCATTTCATTATCTCTGCCAAGAAAACCCCAAAAGGGGTCACAGAGAGTCAGACACAACTGAACAAATATGTGTTGTTTCCTGATAGAATATAAGTGGCAGGTTTCATTTTTGTATTTTTATCCCTAGGACCTGGCCCAGATGCTTGGAATAGATCAGGAGTTTAATAAAAGCCAGCTGATAAAGGTGATTGATAAGAAGATAATTCTTCGACTTTCTTGGTTAATCCCACTATCAACAAATTCCCTTGAATTTCTTTATTCTCTAATTCCCTTAAATGACTATAATACTGTAAACAACCTAACAGGGCTCAGACAAAGGAATTAAGAATTTGATTAATTTTAATTACATTAAGTAGCTGTGGACACTAAAGTCTCCACATAGTCAACCTTTAAATATCTAAGGCCAGGAGCGTGGAGACAAGGTTAAATATTTTCCTTAAATCCTGAAAACAAAAGTTTACTTAATTTTTAGTGTTTCGGGAGCCTAAAAGGATTCTTTATTAGAGTCAGTACCAAATTACTTAAGTTGGAAATTCATCCAGAAAGGGCAACATCTGGTTTTCATCTGTTCTCATGGGAACCAGAGAAGTGTTTTGACTGGAAAATAAGATATTGGGTAGTAAAACAAGGGGCATGATGTGAAAGCAAACAGGCAGGTATAAAGACATGATACATAGCCAAGGAAAAGAGCTTAAACCCAACATAAACTTTCAATTTTAGAAAGTGAGAAACAAACCATTATCATCCATTACTTAAACAAATCCCCCAATGACACCTCAAATGTGCAAAGACAGTTAACTCTTGCCCTTTTGTCCTCAAAACTTCCCCTGGAGGATGAAGAATCCTATTAACAAAAATATCCATTTTAACCTAGGATTTTTTAATAATCTACACTGTCAGTTCTTTTTAGGGCTACAGACACCAAACATAAAAAGATACACAAACACAGATTGATCTTTTTTCCGTTGTTTTTCCTCTTTAAAATGAAATAGTAACTTACCTTTGCAGAGTCATGTTCAAGGATCCTGTACATGCCTTAATCTTGTTCTGGGCTTCAAGATGTGTCATTCCCTGAGCACTTATCCCATCAATGCTGAGAACCACATCTCCTATTCTCACATGGGCTTGAGATGCTTTACCACCATCCTTTAGCTGGAATAAACACATTGAAATATGTTAGATAGGAGTATCATCAACAAATAGAGAGTAATAAGAGGTAGGAAATTACGTTTACATGATATAAAGGAAAGAAGGGTAATTTAGTATCCTCTAAAACCCCAGTAAGAATAAGTATCAGCAACAATAAATGAACCTAGGACAATTAACTATTACCTTAACACATCAGCATGTGAGTCATATCATATTTAATAACTATAAAAACTTTTCAGAGAAAAGACGCCTACATGATAAAAGATGGCGAAATGACTAACAATAAACATGTTGTTGCCATGAATCAAGCTTAAGAACATATGGAAAGTTCAGATTTTAGCAGAAGAAAAAAAGAATTGTAAGTGAAAACTTTTTCTGTTCTTACATAAATAATGAAAAACATTTCTTTAAACCATTGATTCTTAATCTGGGCTTTGTAAACTTGTGTGTTTTTTAAAAATTGTTATTATTTTGAAAACTATTTCTAAATAACTGGTTTCCTTTATAATCCTATGTACTATATTTGATACATTTAAAAACAATTTTGAAAAAGGGCTTCCAGACAGCTAAAGTGACCCATGCCAAAAAAGCTAAGAACCCCTTTCAAACACTTGTCTATTTATCTGAATTCAAAGAATAACATCTTGAGAGAGTGCTGGCATAATTTATGTTGATAACCACAATTTTGCTCACCCCGTTAAAAGGAGTTTTTCCCCTTGCTTGGGGACTTGAATTTTATTTTTGATGCTGAGTGCTTCCTGTTTCAGGATCCCTCAGCAGGATGGGAAGGAAACTGTGACGACTGCCAGGCATTACTGGGCATCCCAGGTCCTTAATTCCCAAACCTTTCTTACCTTGCCCAATAAAATGCCCTATGTGCTCATACTATTTAGTTTGATCCACTTCCATTTTACTATTTCCTTGGGCCAAAGAAGTGAACAAAAGTAATATCAAAATAAGTAGGATGAAAAACAATATAACTTTCACAAGGAAATAATGAGACATGAAAGTCATGTGAGGCAAGAGAAAGCGTTCTAATAAAAATATGAGTTTCAACATTTAATACACATTAACCAATCCCAATAAATAATTACTTGGTTTAGGAAGAAGTCATGAAGAAATCATATAATATATCCACTGTCCTATCAACATTCCAAAATTAATGACATCTTTTATAAAAAAAGAGTGATTATTTAATGAATTTTTTAGTTCAAAGGAAATTTGAAAGAGAACAGTTCATCAAGAAATCATATCCAGGGGCGGCTAGGTGGTGCAGTGGATAAAGAAGAGTCAGGAGTACCTAAGTTCAAATCCGGCCTCAGACACTTACTAGCTGTGTGACTCTGGGCAAGTCACTTAACCCCAATTGCCTCACTAAAAAAAAAAAAAAGAAATCATATCCAGACCAAAACACCTTATTTGTGCACATGTTCTATCTTTCTAGGAGAATGTAAATTCTGAGGATACATAGGGTATTGTTTGTGTCGTTGTATCTAATCTCTAGCATGCTGTAGGATGCTTAGTAAAGGCCTGTGACTGGAAGGCTTCTTCTAGGCCATTTCCATTTGGTGAATAGGAGCACTTCCCTCTGAACTACGCAAATCCTTTGGTCTCACTGCATCTACACTGCCTCATCTTCTTTTCTGATCCTATTTAGTGACCTCCTTTAAGTTCCTTCTTCCGGTAGGTCATGCAGTCTACTTATACTGATAATACTTCTCTTAACTGACCTTTAAGTGATGCACAACAATTCTCTGAAGGTTATGGTGATCTTGCTGTCCTTCTCTCGATGAAGACCAAAATGACATCACTATGTTGGACTCAAGTTTCAGTGTGTCCAACTGTGGCTGATCAGACCAATATGAGCTCAGAATGGTCTACCACAGGTCAGGCACAAATAGTCCATGTGAATTTTTGGGGGTGGATTCTCTAAATTTGTACATCTCATGTTTTTTTCAAGCTACTTCAATTCTGCTTGGCTCATAGAGCACAGCACCTTCTTTTTTTTTATTCTACATGTCATAGAGAGTGACTGAAACTTCTTGAGCTGTAAAGTGATGCAGTCATACATGCATCAGGAACATCAATTTGGTAGATGTGTAGAGAATGGATTGGAAAGAGGAGGGCTGGGGCAGCTAGCTGGCGCAGTGGATAGAGCACCGGCCCTGGAGTCAGGACTACCTGAGTTCAAATCTGGTCTCAGACACTTAACACTTACTAGCTGTGTGACCTTGGGCAAGTCACTTAACCCCAATTGCCTCACTAAAAAAAATAATAATAAATAAATAAAGAGGAGGGCCTGAAAGCAGGGTGGTTTTGCATTTAATATATGCTTTTCCATTCATTTCAATTACTAAATTAATGGACTGGTCTTCCAAACGCATGTCACTGACTGAATATTAGACATTTTTCATCTGTATGGATTGTTAGGCTGATCTACTTTGCACAATCACTCATAGAACTAGACTTGTAATGTTCTGGAGCTTGATGCCAAGTCTTAGCAGAGAGATTAAGGAAGGAGAGGAATACTTCAGAATAAACAAAATCTAGAGTGAATTCCCAAGCAGCTGTGCCTCCATCTTAGCCTCCATCACCCCAAATTAGCTCTCAGCCAACAGATGAAAGCTATACAGATGCAGCCAGCTGGCACAGTGGATAGGGCTTGAAGTCAGGAAGATCTGAGTTCAAATCCAGCTTCAGACAGTGCTTAGCTGTGTGGGTATGGACAAATTGCTTAACTTCTGTGTACCTCAGTTTCCCCAAATGTAAAATGGTGGTGATATTATCAGTACATACAGTGGGGGCTTGTGTTTTCTTCACTTTTCAATTCTGTGACAATAAACATGCTATCTGCTATAGAAAATAATTTACAAAAGCCCACTTGTCCCCTTCTTACATTTTTATCAAGGCTGTTATTGAAGCACAGGTAGGTCATTCTCAGAGACTTTGTAAAGAAGTGAAAGTAGGTTTATTGCTATCCTCATGAGTACCTTTTTAGGGGGCAAGAAGGATACTGTCTGGGATTTTTTCCAATTCTTTTAGTATCTTCTCTCCCCTGAGATATTTTATAAAATTATCCCTAGATAACTTTTAAGATTGTCTCACCATAACTACAGGTTTTTTCAGTGTGTACTTGGTTTGTCAAATCTAACCAGTTCTTGTCTGTAGACATACATGAGAAGATGAGTTGATTAATCTCTTTTGTCTATTTTATTCACTACTGTTTAGTGGCAAACACTGTCTACAGCAATGATTTATAAAACTTAGGAAGAGAAAGAGAATCCATCCGTAAGATTTACATATCAAACTGAGATTTATGGAAGGTTATTCATTACAGACATCTAGGACCTCTGGGGATAATTAAAGTCTTCCCATGTGCAGTTCAGAGCAGGCCTCCACTAGTTGTCTGAGCTAACGCCTGCAGTATCAGACCAGTTCATGTGGATGTAGCAACAGAGACAGGCTCCCAGCTTTACCTTTTTATATAGGAAAGGTAAGTCAAGGATGTTCCATCAGTTTTCCTCATTTCTCAGAATTCTATGGCAGGAACTGATTAAAGGATAAGGTGTTACTTGTTACCTCTTCTCCAACATCTATACTTTGCAATCTCTGACTATTTAGTGGTTAAGGGAATGAAGGAGAGAGAAAAGAAAGGGGGAAAGGGATGGTGGAGGTGGACAGCATCTGGTTTACTCTAGGGTTGACCTTGTGAACTTTTAGGGTTTGTTCTCATACTTAGAAGGATCTGTTCTTGCCCAAATTCTGCAAAACACTGATATGTCTATTTCCTAGAGCCCAAGGAGTCCATCACATAGGAAGCCATTAGCTCACAAAGGACTTCATTGCAAAACAAAGAACAAAGATGTCATTAAGAGATTCATGGACTGAATCTCTGACTCGACAATCATTTTGAACAGGTCTCCAGACTTACAGGGTATGGTAGAGATGGCTAAAGTGTTCTACCTGTTTCCCAGTATCTGATTTACATAAGACAAACATGGGGACTTTGAAGGTAATAAATGGGAACCCCAATTCCTAGAAGTGTTTCGTGCCTATTCAGCAAATACACATTGCTAAATTTTGGTGTACATGCTATAAATGTGGATCTCGGTTTATCACCATGAAAGAGATAAGTCATCTCTGAAGAAACTGCTTTGGAGGAGCTGATATCAAGAGAAATTTCCAGCTGTATGGAACATGGCTGAAATTCTATTTTCTGTCCTGCTGGCTTCATTTGTGAATATTCTTGGGATAATGAGAATTACTAAAGTCTTAAGTCAAACTCCATAGACTTGTTTTTGTCTCCACTGCCTCTTTCTAGTTTATAAAGTGATATTGCTCATAATCTTCAGAAATCCACTCTAGTATTTTCCAAATAAATTTGTTTTCTAAAATGGAGTTGCCTTTGGCTATCTCTCCTCTTGGCAAGGAGATAAAATGTTGATTGTCTAAGACAGTATTCTGAACTCTTCTGGTCTACTTTTTTGACTGTTGTGTATCAGTTAAACTTTAGTAGGAAATAGTGAAAATTAAGGTCAATATCAATTCCTTTTTTCAATTTCCCATTTTTGGAACATCCATGGCTTATTTGAATAGGTCAAGTTAGAGATGTTACAACTATACAATAACCTTTGTTTTCATTTGATGTTGAATGTCTACTTCTGCTCTGACCAAATGGTGACCTAAATACACAGAGAGAATTGATTGTTATATGATCCCCTCAAATAATTTCCTATCTTAAGATGTAGTCCAGTTCTGTGTGTGTGTGTGTGTGTGTGTGTGTGTGTGTGTGTGTTCACCGCTTATCTTCTCAGTCTGCACCTCCTGTCTTTTGGAACCAAGTATTCGTGTGATATAAATGCAAGAATTCGATAGTTTACAATTCTTTGTGTCATTCTCTCCTGTGCAAACCTTTGTAGCAAAATGTCAGCTGACTTTGTTGAGAGTATCTTGGGCTTCAAGCTCTTGAAATTTTTTCTTAGAATTTCTCTGCTTCTTATTACTTTGGAAATGTCAATTCATATGCAAGATTCCCTTAAATATGTTCTTTTTGGTTATGCTTGTCATGAACACTACCAAAGGAAGATGCCCAAATGTCATATACAATGTTCCTTCTGGCCTTGGGGCACATCCTGAAGCCAAAGTCACCAACCCTCTTGCCTTTCAAATCAGCCTCAGATTAGATCAAGACTTGCTCAAGAACTGTCAACAGCTCCTCACTCCTACAAAATAAAGTCTGAGGTAAAGATGATTGAGGTTTAATAAAGTAAAGAATTTCAGGAGACTAACATATGTTATGAATACTTTCTTCCAAAACCAGTCAGAAGGTGTTGGACATGGTAAGCCAGGACCATCATCCAGATTCTTTCAGAAGGCATTCAAAGCCTGCTACAATCTGGCCCTAACCTCTCTCTTTGTGTAGTATTTCCTTATTACTGCCCTATACAATCCGCAGACTCTAGCAAAACTCTTCTACTACAACTGTACCCAAAACATACCATGTACCTTGCAAGTTCACATTTGCTTGGAGTGCTTCCTCCATCTGAAATGTCCTCCCTGTCTCCTCTATGGAAAGCAGAAGACTGCATTTTCTTTCAACAATAGTTCAAGTCCCACCAAGAATTCTTCCTTGACTCCCACTTTTAAACTCTTACAGAACTTTCACATTTATCATTAACTATCTTGTACTCTTATTTATCATTTTATTTGTGTCCTACCTGCCAATCTAAACTTAAGCTTCTTTAAGGCAAAAACAATGTCTTCAAGTCCTTTGTCATTAAGCATTTATGATAGTGCTCTGCACAAGGTAGTTGGTGTCAAATGAATACACTTAACAAATACTACACAACTTGACCTGTAGATGACATAGATACTGCTCCATTCAAAAATAAAACTTCCAATTACCCTCCTTTAAGAAATATGTTCAGCTTTTATTAAAAACGGCAAAATGAGTGGAAGAAACATTGGGCACCATGGTGGGGAACAGGAGGGGGACAATGTCATCCAGGCCAGTCTTGAGATGTATCAGAGAAACTGTCACTGGAAATATCCCAGTCAAGGATCACATCAGGAGGGTCCAATATTCTAAGAAACAGAGAAGGTAATGGCAGCTGGGCTAAATGGGATTGAGGTGGGAATGGAGAGAGACTGTATGGTAAGACAAAGAGGATTTGGATAGGACTCCCCTTCAGGGGCTGACAATGTGAGTGAGTCATGTTCTGTGCTTCGCCTCAACCTTTGAGCTCTTCTTCCTTTTATGAATTTGATGTATGGCCACTGATCCTAGGATTCAGGGAAAGAAGACGAAGCTCAGATGCATGTAGATCCTACTTCTTGGAAGCAACTCTGGTAGTTTATGTGGCTTGGCTGAGTTTATGGGGACAAACCCACAACAGACTTTTTTTTTCTGATGGTCTTATTCTATCTTCTACCCCTACCATCAAGAGCCAGGGTCTCCATGAATTGCTAACTCCAAATGATTGGGTACTTTAGGAATAACTTCATCTCGTGTTCATCTTATCTTACAAGGAGCAAAGCCTGGAGTACCAGGGAAGACCAGGAAAGCGTGCCTTGGAATTTTTACTGGCAGTATAGGTTGTATCAGCTCCTGCCTTTTATTTGGTGCACCAAAGACCTGTGCCCATGATCTCATTTTGCTGCCAATTAATTTTCATGGCTGCATTTTTTTTGTAAAAATACACTTCAGTTGTAATTTAGGGGTGTGAATGCAGTATACACATATTCCTAAAATGCCAAAGTTTCACTTTTTTAAAGGGCTTAATGGTGAATTAAACTAATATACGTTTTTTCACTACAGAGGATAGAGAACATGAACTCCATTTCTAATTCCTTGGGTTTGGCTTTTCATTTGTTTTATTTTTCAAATGAGACAGTATACTTTGTATTTGTCCAATAAACTACAACAAGATATAAACAGTGTTTTCAAAATTTAAAAGCAGAGGAGGGCAGCTAGGTGGCGCTGCAGTGGATAGAGCATCAGTACTGGAGTCAGGAGAACCTGAGTTCAAATCCGGCCTCAGACACTTGACACTAGCTGTGTAACCCTGGGCAAGTCACTTAACCCTCACTGCCCCACAAAAAAAAAAAAAAAAAGAAAAAAGTGTTAGATCAGAAAGATTATAAATTCCTTGAGAACAGTTATTGTTTTATTTTTGTCTCTGTATCTTCAGTACTTCCAGTGTATCAATTGAAGAATGGCTGAACAAGTTATAGTATACGATTGTGATGGAATGCTATGTGCTGTATGAAATGATGAAGGGGATTGTTTCAAGAAAAACCTGGGAAGATTTATATGAACTAATACAAAATGAAGTGAGCAGAACCAGGAGAACCATACATGCAGAAATAATATTGTAACAATGACCAACTGTGAAATACTTCGCAACTCTGATCAATACAATGATCTGTATCAATTCCAAAGCACTCAATGATGAAAAATACTATCCACTTCTGGATAAAGAACTGATGGACTATGAGTGCAGATTGAAACATATTTTTTCTTGACTTTTTTTTGGAGGGGGCAACATGGTTAATGTGGAAATGCATTGTGGATGACTTCATATATAATGGGTATCATATTGCTTGCTTTCTCAATTGGTTAGGGATGGGTTGGAATACAAGAGAGAATTTAGAACTGAAAAAAAAATTTTTTAAAGAAAAATTAATATCTCTCTAAAGAAGATGACTCAATCCCACTCAGTAATCTATTCCAATGTTTTAAAACACTTGTTAGAGAAAGCTCCTTAACTATATGTGACCAAGATGCCTCCTAAATCAATTAAATGCTCACTTTTCGCATCCTTGGCAAAAATGGAAAGAAGCCTGGCATTTAGATTCCCCTCAACCTGCTGTTACTGAACTATTTTTAGTCTTTCCTCATATGAAGTATTTCCTAACACTTTAATCATTTCCATTTCTCCATACACAAAGTTTTCCACTTGCCATAAAAAGTGAAACATATAATACTGGAAAATACAAAGACCCTGGACCAAGAATAAAAAAAAAAAAATACTGGGATCTTCTGTGTCCATAGAAAAGGGCATGATGCCTTTCCTGAAAATGTAAGAAATTATTGGTGTTGCTGCTAGGCTATCAAATTAAAGGACACCTACCTCCTTTCAGTTAATAGCACATAAACATACCTTGTAGGGGATTTGTTTGGGTACTTACTGGGAAGTATCTACTGTCTCAAAATATCTCAATTCTTTAAAAAAATTTTTTCAGGTTTATAATATACTTTATTTTCTTTTCATTTTTATATTTCTTTTATTTTCCCCATTATATGTTAAAATAATTTTTTAACACCTTTTTAAAGTTCTGAGTTTCAAATTCTATCCTCTTCTCTCTTCTTCCCCTTTCCCCTCCCTGAGATGGTAAGCGATCAAATACAGGTTCTACATGAATATCATATACATGCAGTCATCTAAAACATTTCCATATAGTCTTTGAGTCAAATAAAATTAAAAGAATGAAAGAGGATAAGGCACCGGCCCTGGATTCAGGAGGACCTGAGTTCAAATACTGCTTCAGACACACAACACTAACTAGCTGTGTGACCCTGGGCAAGTCACTTAACCCTCACTGCCCCGCCAAAAAAAAAGAAAAGAAAGAAAGAAAGAAAGAGAAAAATAGTATGCTCCAGTCGGTGTTCAGTCAATATTGGTTCTTTCTTTGGAGGTGGACAGTATGTTTCATCGTTAGTCCTTTGGGATTGTCTTGGATAATTGTATTGCTGAGAATAGTCAAGTTATTCACAGATCTTCATCTTGCTGTTACTGTGTATGATGTTAAAAAAAAGTTTAAAAACTTAAAAAAAAATCATAAAGAATCTCACAAACATTACTACTGGCTCCATTTACCCACAGGAAAGAATCTCCTCATCCCAACCGCTGGAGCACAGAAAGAAAACCCCATTTCTATTTTCCTAATTGAGTACTAGACCGAATATAAATTCTTAACAGTTTAGGAAAGACACTGAGGTCACCATTTATTCAGAGAGCTCATTTTTTTACTCGGTTTTGCAAGTTTGAATAGTGTGCATTTGTTTGAAGTCACCACAGTTTTCTGTCATCGATATGTCCAATACATATTATATAGCACCCAGTAACTATGCATATATTTTACAAATGGAAAAGACTCAGAAAAGCAGCCGTAGAAGGAGGCTACTGGGTCAGGCTGAGCATAAATCATACTAATTACTAACATAAATGCTTCTCTCTCTCCCTGCTAGCACTGTACACCAGCTTTCCACAGAATCAAAGGCAGTGGTACTTTTTTTTTTAACCACCAGTTACTGTATTCGATCTTCTCACTAAGCTGCACGTGTGTACAACCACTTAAAAACCTTTAGGCAGAGTTTCTACTTGCTGGCACACAGCCGGACATCCACAGGGACCACCCTAAGTAAATAATGAATTGGGTATAGTTGGTCTCTAAAGTGAATTTGCCCCTAATTTCCATTTGTTGTACTCCCCACACCCATTTCCCCATGAAACTTCTTTCCTCACATGCCCATGTTGTCTTTGAGCAGAGTCTCTCTGTCATCTAAAAAAAAATAGATTTTTTTTTTTTTGTGGGTCAATGAGGGTTAAAGTACTTGCCCAGGGTCACACAGCTTCTGTTAAGGGCTAAAATTCTAGCTAGTCTGTCTAAAATATCTAATGAGTGGTCGCCAATAAATTATAAGCTTCAGCAAGAGTTAGACTTTTAAGCATTTATTAAGGAGAATAAGAATTTGGTAAAGAGAGAGAAAGGCCTAGTTTCCTATCTGTTAAAGGGAGAGCACATTTCTAGCTCCGCTCTCCACCAGAGTCCAAAGGAAAAAAAAGTGAGCCCAAGCGCCAGTCTCTTCCTTCCTCCTCCCACTAGCCCACGTCACTTCCTGACGCCAAAGAAAAGACTCCTGGTCTTGCCCTCAAAGACCTTCGCTTCATGGGCGGAATTCTTCTACAGTAAGTCTCCAGCAGGTGGCATCATTCCAATCGTTACACTACTAAGTGTCAAGTGTCTGAGGCCAGATTTGAACTCAGGTCCTCCTAAATCTAGGGCCAGTGCTTTATCCACTACACCACTTAGCTGCCCCCTCATCTGAAAAATAAAGGCAAGGCAACAAGCATTTATTAAATACTTACTGTGTGCCAGGCACTGTGCACAAAGAATTCAGAAGCAGTCATTTATAAACTGATTAAACCTCATCCACACTCATTTCAACTCTGAGATATCTACATTTAAACCTTCTAGTCAAACCTAGCTCTATCATAATCATAATATGAACCTTTATTGTCATCTTATAAGCAGACAAACAGAATGGGCTGGAATTATTACCACGCCTTGTGTCATGCAAGCTGAGTGCAATACAGCATGTCAAGAACTTCAGGTGGGGATAGATAAGAAGGGAGCAGGGCAAGATGAATGTCAAAGATGAGAGAATATGAGGGGCAGCACAGAATTCTTACCTTGGAAGGGGAAAGGAGCAACCAGAATATTGTGGAATTTCTGTCTCCATTTGTGAAGTTGTGTGTATATGATGAAGATTAAGCAGATTTTATATATATATATATAGGGTTTTTTTTTTGTTTGGTTGTGTTTTTTTTAAGTGAGGCAATGGGGGTTAAGTGACTTGCCCAGGGTCACACAGCTAGTAAGTGTTAAGTGTCTGAGGCCGGATTTGAACTCAGGTACTCCTGACTCCAGGGCTGGTGCTCTATCCACTGCGCCACCTAGCCGCCCCTATATATATATATTGTTAAAGGCTAAAATTCTAGCTAGTCTGTCTAAAATATCTAATGAGTGGTCGCCAATAAATTACAAGCTTTAGCAAGAGTTAGACTTTTAAGCATTTATTAAGGAGAATAAGAATTTGGGAGAGCACATTTCTAGGTCCCTTCTCCACCAGCATCCTCAGGAAAAAGCCTCAGAGCCGGTCTCTTCCTTCTTCCTCCCACAAGCAAACGTCACTTCCTGACGCCAAAGAACCATGGTCTTGCCCTCAAAGACCTTCACCTCATGGGCGGAACTCTTCTACAGTAAGTCTCCAGCAGGTGGCATCATTCCAATCGTTACAATATATGATATGTGTGTGTAGATGACAGACAGACAGACATATAGGAAGATTACTTTATCACATTGATTATAGATGCTGGAAAACTCTATAGGAAATTAGCCCAGTGAAGGCAGCCATATTATTATTCGTCACACAAAATATTCTGTCTCTTGCCCCTTGGCCTCTGTCTCTTATGCCTGGAACACCCCCTCTCTCACTCTCATCTCTGCCTCTTAGCATCCCTTTCCAACGTTGTTGTTCAGTCATTTCAGACTCTTTGTGACCTCATTTGGGGTGTTTTGGGCAAAGATACAGGAGTGGTTTGCCATTTTCGTCCTCCAGATGAGGGAAGTGAGGTAAACAGGGAGAAATGACTTTCCCAGGGTCACACAGCTTGCAAGTATGAAACCAGATTTGAACTCAGGAAGATGAGTCTTCCTGACTCCAGGCCCAGTATTCTATCTACTAAGCCACCTAAGTTTCTCCCTTAGAGTTTCCTGGTTTCTTTCAAAATTCTATCTTCTACAGAAGGACTTCACTGATTCCCAAGAAGTGAATGCCTTCCCGAAGTGAATGCCTTCCCTAGTCGAAAGTACTCTTGTATTTATTTTACACAGACCTACATAGGTATATGTTCTCTACCCAGAGACTATAAGCTCCTTGAGGACAGTCATTGTTTTGTTTTTGTACCTCTAATATCTCCACCACATGGTGTAAGTGCTTAATGAATGCTTGTGGATTGATAAGGGAATATCTTAAGTAAGAAATTAGTTATACTAATTAACAGTGTAGTCACATACACGAAGGCAGCCTGGCATATTGGTTAGAGACCTTCTGGAGACAGGAAGATCTAGAACTGGCCCCTAACCCATGTAGAACCTTGGACAAGTCCCTGAATTTCTCAGTGTCCCAAGCAACTCTAAGGAAGGTAGAGAAAGTGCTTATCTGCATTGCCTCGGGCACCTACTGGCTGTGTAATCCTGGGAAAGTGTCTACCTCTCTCAGCCTCAGTTTCCCCATCTGTAAAATGGAGATTATAATAGTACCTACTTTACAGGGCTGCTGTGAGGACCAAGTAGGATAATCTATGAAAGCCTGCTGCACCCCTTAGAGTGTTATGTACATGCTAGTTATTATTAACATTATTAGTGATTATCATTGAGGGGGTTAATCATCAAGGAACTCCTGATACCAGTGAAATAATAGGTCCCCTTCTCATCGCTATCCTATCCTATCTCTCATTCCTAACATTATAAGTTTTGCCTGACAATAACAAAGTATACAGAGATAATGCCCTCCACCAAATATATATCATATTAACCTAGTTAATGAATTTTTAGAGGCAGCTAGGTGAGACAGTGGATAGAGCACTGGGCCTATAGTCTAGAAGACCTGTGTTCAAATCTGGCCTCAGATACTTACTAGCTATGTGACCCTGGTCAAGTCACTTAGCCTCCGTCTGCCTCAGTTTCTGCAACTATAAAATGCTTTTGTGAGAATCAAATGAGATAATATTTCTAAAGTGTTTGGGCACAGTGTCTGGCACATATTAGGCACTATATAAAAGCTACCTGTTATTATTATTACTATTGTTAGTCTATTTGATCGCAATACTAAATTGTGTTCATTGTCCATATAAATTCACTGCTGAAAGACCCCGAGAGTCAGTTCCTTCCAAATCCTAAAGCTAGAGGGAAAACTGGCTATTCTCCTTTGTAAAATAACAAGTGAAGCATTAATGTCCAAAAATTATACCACTTAGATCTGAGCTTCTAAAAAAAACCCACTGGATGGAGATGATAACTCATCTACAAAGACAGCAAGAATTCATGAGCCAGCAGCTGCTGAGGGTCATCAGCTCTAACACTAACTTTCTTCTACAGTGTGCCTACACTCAGAAGACTTCAAAATCTCCCCTGTAAAACTGACACAATTTTGTGGCTTTAGCTTGTTTTTAAAATAAATAAATAAATAAATAAATAAATAAAGATGAACACCATCAATCAGTTTCAAGAAGTTTAGCAATCCCTCAGAGACTTCATTAAAATCAATACTTAAAGTTCTATCAAACTGTCATATGCACATAAGTGGGATTTCTCAGAATCATATTTTTATGAATATATTGGGATCTTAGAGTGGTAGCTGGGACCTTAGAAATCATTTAATCCTAAGAAGCTCAGTCTTCTGTTTTCACATTTGTTTGACTTTATTTCCAAAAGTATCTTGCTCAGCCCTTCCCTAACCAGAAAACTAAAGAATAAAAAAGAAAGGGGGAAGGGGAAGCAAAACTAATCAATATATTTATTGAATCTAAAAATATGTGCAATATTTATTGTTCAGTCATCTTTCAGTCATGCCTGACTCTTCACGACCCCATTTGTGATTTTCTTAGCAAAGATACTGAAGTGGTTTGCCATTTCCTTCTCTTCTTCATTTTATAGATGAGGAAACTGAGGCAAAGAGGGTTAAGTGATTTGCCCAGGGTCACAGAGCTAGTAAGTGTCTGAGGCCAAATTTGAACTTGGGTCTTTCAGTCTCTATTCTCAGTACTCTATCCACTGTGGCACCTAGCTGCCAAGCTTGACCCTAAAGAAGAGATGTGAGATTGTGCCTCCTTCCCTTCTTTTCAAAGATGGGGACTATGGGCACCCACCCAAAAGTGTACACTATGTAGGATATTTGTTGGTTAGTTAGAATGAACTGAATTCCCTCTCTCTCAGAAATACATGATGTAGGTTTGTGGGAGGTAATAAAGAGGTGATATCCTGGAAAAAGAAGGTGATATAGTAACAAAAGAGATCAATAATTTCAATTTTCTAAAAAATTAACTTTACCTCTGGAATGTCACCATTATTCCAACAATAGGCGGCTCTATGATGAATGAAAAACAGGAAGGTCCCTGTCCACGAAGACCAGACCAAAAGAACCACTCATTCCCTATATTGGTGCTCCTGGCCTACTACCCACCAAAGCCACAACCATCTGGATGACTCAAATTCATCACCCTCTATTCTTCTGAGTGGTTTCATTTCCTCAGCTATGATGCAATGACATGTAAATAATACAGAACCTGGAAGCCTGCTACAGAGGGAAAGGGCCCAGCATGTGGAGCCTGAAAAACCTAGGTTCAAATGCTGGCTCTGCCACTTATGACTAGTATTCCCTTGGATAGGTCACTGGACCTCTCTGGGCCTCAGTTTTTTCATCTGTAAAATGAGAAAGTTGTATCAGATGGCCCTCCAACTCTCCAAATACTAGCTGGTCTATAGAAGGATGCAAACAGGTTTTATTCAAAGTTATAATGCTTGGAGGCGGAGCCAAGATGGCAGAGAGGAAACAGCAAGCGGCCTGAGTTCTCCTTCTGTTCCCTCAAAGTTATAATGCTTGTAGGATCTTTCCTGTGAGCTTGTTGGGAGTGTCAAATGAAACAATGCTCATAAAACCCCTTGCAAACTTCAAAGCACTATAAACGGCAGCGACTATGATGATGGTGGTGGTGGTGATGGTGAAGTTGATACTTATTGGAACTTGAAAAGTACTCTGTCCCATAGTAAGGATGTCATGTAACTTTTCCCAAGATGAGAGAAATTCTCAGTGAGGGAATTTCTTCCACCAGTGCCTACTGGAGTCTGTGCTACAAGTCTCAGGAAGCTGTCTACAGGACTGAGAATTTAAGGGACTTCTCAAAAATCACAGAAAAAAAAGGAGTTTGATATTTGAATTTCAAGGGTCTGAAAGA
Organism: Dromiciops gliroides; assembly: GCF_019393635.1. NCBI lineage: Eukaryota > Metazoa > Chordata > Mammalia > Microbiotheria > Microbiotheriidae > Dromiciops > Dromiciops gliroides. Next base: position 238,168,107 of record NC_057866.1, on the reverse strand, counting down.
AACAACTTGAACCCAGGACATCCTGATGCCAAGTTTGGCTCTATATCCACCATGTGCTATACAGAACACACACACACACTCTCTCTCTCTCTCACACACACACACACACTTTCCCAAATTATAGTACTAATAGAACTATTTCAAGGACTCCAAAACACCATTTAATTTTTTTTTCTACAGAAAAAGGAATTGTTCCAGCTCAAGATAATTAAGACTTTTACTCCAATTCTCTTGGAAGCATTAATAGCAGCTACTTTATTCAGAAGGTTGGGTGATATACTACTGTTAACAAGCAAAGGAAGTTCTTTAAAAGGGAAATGCTTTAGTACAGTACATACTTAATTCAAATCAACTGATCAATGTGTACAAGTTAAATGTGTCTAATTTTGGAGTCTATGGTTCAAATGCTAGGCTCCTGATAAAATCAGGAGAGCCCTGGGCTAAACTCCACTTACTAGCAGTGTGACTATAGGCAAGTTACTTAACCTCTCTGGGGGTCAATTTCTTCATTTGTTAATAGGGAGATATCGTTACCTGTGGGGCTGAACAGAGGGCTAGTGTGATCCTCAAATGAGAAAGTGTATGGCAAGAACTTTGAAAGCCTTAAAACTTATATAAACATAAGCCATTAGTATTCGTTTTGATTAAAAATAAAAGCCACATTCAGTAGTCATAACCCTTGGAAAAAAACAGAGATTTATCATAAAAACATGACTTTTAGGCAGCACTTTGAGTCAGATCAGCCCATGAATGGACATGGACTTTGCTGGCTATCCTGTGCACTAGGCAATTGCTAATAGGAAACAGAATCATCAGTCTGTATGTTTAATCACTAAAAATGCACATTTACAACTTCCTGCACATTCTCTGCAAGTTTGAAGAGCTTAGAACTGTATTACCCTAACACTATGGTTATGACAAGAATGGCAGTAGGCCATAGTCAATGCAAGAGGAACAAACAGAAGAGCTGGGGGAAAAACATTGACTGGAATTTCCCATGTCCAAAACTATGGGAAAAAATTCCATCGTGAGAAAAAGAATGGCTTATTCCTTTTCCCCACATGGCTACCAAAATTGGTCAGAGACTTGAAAGATTACAATAAAACTGAGAGTTAGGATTTCTCTGGTGGCACAGAGAGATCCAAAGAACAGTATCTTGTGTTACTGAACAAAATAGTATCTCTGATTGTCTAAGGACTTGCAGGTACCTTTTGCCTGGGGAAGGGAAAAATTAACTTGGCCAAATAATCATAAATCTCCAGGTTTCTAGATGACTGCTCAGCACATCTCCCACAATTACAACAGGAGTAGCACTAAAGTGACCAAAAGCCAGGATCATGGCTGTGTGCCAACCCTGTTTGCCTCAGTTTCCTCATCTGTAAAGTGAACTGGAGAAGGAAATGGCCAACCACTCCAGTACCTTTGTCAAGAAAACCCCCGGAGCAGCTAGGTGGCGCAGTAGAGAGAGCATCGGCCCTGAATTCAAATCCAGCCTCAGACACTTAACGCTTACTAGCTGTGAAACCCTGGGCAAGTCACTTAACCCCAATTGCCTCACAAAAAAAAAAAAAGAAAGAAAGAAAAAAGAAAACCCCAAAGGGAATCAGCAAGAGTTGGACACGACTGAAATAACTCAACAACACACTAATAGGTGAAGACTTCCAAAGGCCCATACTCCTCTCTGGGGGTTAAAGAGAAGCGTTTCACCTAGAACTTTAAGAGTGCAAAGGTACTGGAGAGATCAATTTGTTACCCACCACATTTCTCTGGATACTTTCTCTCTCTGAACATTAAATGCAAAGTCTGATGAATTGTTTTTAGTTATTTTTATGGAACTGATGTGTATACGTTTAGTTTGAGCAACTCATTTTGATCCCATGACTGTCAGACAGCTCTGAAAAGCCGTATTTGCTTCCAGCCTCTTGTAAGATTTCTCACTTCTAGTCTTTTTCTCTGTACAGACCCAGAGACTTATTAGCTGATTACTATCAAATATAAAAATCAAAGTTAGAATGTAAGGCCATCTGTAGATCCAGGAATGTGAGGAGAAGTGGTTTTAAGTCACTTTTCAAACATTCTCCAAAGCTGAGGTATGCAACACTGAGGCTGTGGGCTACCCACAACACACCCAAATGCTCCCACAATCAGATCAAAATGTAACTGGGAGGGGGCAGCTAGATGGCGCAATGGTTAAAGCACCGGCCCTGGACTCAGGAGTACCTGAGTTCAAATCCGGCCTCAGACACTTGACATTTACTAGCTGTGTGACCGTGGGCAAGTCACTTAACCCCCATTGCCTAAAAAAAAAAAAAACCCCCCAAAAAAAATGTAACTGGGAGATGTTTAACAAAATAAAGTACAATAAAATATAGATAATGTTATTTTCTGGTTTTCTAAATCAATGTGTTTACTGCAGGGAACTGTTTCTATCTGAGTTTGACACCACTGCTCTGAAAGCTGACCCGTAAAGGTAGAGCAAGCTCACCACCTCTACATGCCAGCCCTCCCTGAGAGTCCCATTAAGTGCCGGGGCTCTTAGAATCACAGAATCAAATTATAAAATCTAAGGACTGGAAGGGCACTTGGAGGACATCCACTCCAACTCAATCCCCTCACTTTATTCAGGGGGAAACAATCTAAGTAAGTTGTAAGTAGCAGATTCGGGAGAAACTTTACTAAGTGGCACACAGCCTGAACTAGAACCCAGTTCTTTTGACTGACGAGACAGAAAACTTTTTAATCTGTGAGGAACAATTTGGTGACTAATTGTCTTCTTTCTTTTAAAGAAACTGTATCATTTCATTAATTTTCTCTCTCAAACCAGACAACCAACTGACAGAACTGTTGTAAGGATCAAAAGATATAACATGCGGGGCAGCTAGGTGGCGCAGTGGATAAAGCACTGGCCCTGGATTCAGAAGGACCTGAGTTCAAATCTGGACTCAGACACTTGGCACTAGCTGTGTGACCCTGGGCAAGTCACTTAACCCTCATTGCCCCACAAAAAAAAATTAAAAAAAAAAAGATATAACATGTGTAAAATAGTTTGCAAATCTTAAAGCACTATCTAAATGTAAGCTATTTTGCTATGTGGTTCTTACCCATATCTTCTTATAACCCTCCATAGATGAGAGTTAACAAATTCAGCAAGCATTTAAGTGCTCACTACATACCAGGTACTGTGCTAAGCCCTCAGGATGCCTTGAAAGGGATCAAATTGCAGTGGTTAAAATAACATGCAAACAATGAGGATATTTGGAAATGTGAGTGATTAAAAAAACCCTAGATGGCAAAAAGAAATCTATTCTAATAGACCAGGTGAGAGGTGCTAAGTACAACTTGGTTGTGTGAGGGCAAAGGGAGCACAGATGTGTGAGACGTGGCTGCAAAATTGACAAGCCTTGGCGACTGATTTGATATGGAGATGAGGGAGCATTAGGCTTCAAGGATGACTCTGAGGTTGAGAAAGTGGATGACAGACACCGGAATGCACAGTGTGAATGAGTTTAAACAAAAGCTACAGGAAGATGTATCGAGGACCTTGGCACGATGACAACAGAACCAATAATGTCGGACAGACCTGTTTGCCAAGATAACCCAGACTGTCTGGAAGAAAAACTGAAGATGAAATATCAATATGATTGTGGAAAAACAAAAAGATTCCTATGATAAACTGATCGGCAACTAAATTTCTTAAGCATGTTGTACCCTACACCCTGGACTTTGTTATCATTCACAACAGAGCAAGGCCTTCTGCTAGTAGCTATTAATAAGCATGGGATAAGGATCCAGGAATTGCTGAACTCTATTTTTCTCCCCTCTCTAAATAATTTTTGGGTCTGAGTTCTGATTTCATGAATGTAGGAAACCCTCAATGTAAAACTCTCTACTTTGACAGCTAAACTACAATTGACAATGTTTCTAAGGGGCCTGCCGAGGTTTATCTATAGGTCTTAGTGTCAGTCAATGTAAGAAACAGGATCTGATTCACTATCCCAAGGAATCTCTTTAAAACTTAATTTCAATCAAAAAAAAAAAAGAAGGAAGAAAGAAAGAACTTAATCTCAATCAAAATGTAGGGTGGGTTAAGTGGTGCAGAGTTTAAAAACTACAATCTCTTTCCTGAAAGACAATATGGAAATACATTTTTCAAGCATATCTGATTCCCCTTCTCTCCAGAAATGCTACATACAATCAAATGGCAAATAAAAATAATCTCATATCTGTTCCATTTTCTTACTCTAGCAAAATAAGCAAAAATAACACTACATCATTCTTGTTCATCTGGTGCAATGGTGTACCCTGTGCTTTCTGAGCTCAGCATGGTGTTGGACGTGGCCGGGCAAGACTCCTGGCAGTAACTAGGGAAAGTCTGCTAAGCAGGAAGTAGTGAGATCACAGCCTCAAACATCACCACAACTTCCTAGTTCTGTCACATTTAGGAGACGAGCCTATTATTCTCTTCCTAGGAGGTTCTTATGGCTAACTCTCCCGCTCTGATTCATCAAATCTTTCCAATCTGCATCCACTGTACCTTGGTCGCATCTGCCCATCAACTCAACAGGGAAGACAATCCATTTCAGCTTGAGGACAAGATCAAAAATCGTTCTTTGGTACACAAGGGATATTTAAAAGCTAATTTAAAGCACTCCCAACCTGACAGCTACGCTTTTTATGAAGCTAAAGCCTTAAAGGGCCTCGGCAACTTTTCTCACACCACGAAGAAATAGCACTGTGTGGAGGGGTAGAAAGAGTGCTAGATCTGTAGCTGGATGATCTGGGTTCAAATCCTGGCTCTTACTTTTATGGCCTATGTGACCTTGGATAAGTCACTACTCCATTTAAGTCTCATCTAGAGAGTGAGTGGATTAGACTTGATGAGCACTGAGGCTGCTTCAGGCTCGAAGTCAGCATCCAGTAATCTATGTAAATAGATAACTTTTGGAAGAAGCATAAAATGCTGTGCAAAGAATCTCTTCTTCATACCCTTAGGAGAAAAGATCTTTATTCCCCAGATAAATAGGGGAAGCACCAAAATATTTTCACAGAACCCCTAAATCGCATCTTGAGCAATCCCAAGGTTTCAAAGAAAGTGTTCTAAATACATGATGATTAAAGTTGAAATAACAAAAACAGCAGGAGGGAAAATATTGCATTAGGAAGAAAGATCACTGCACAAAACGTAAAATAATTTGGAATACAGGAAATTAAAGGGCCTTTGCACAAATAAAACCAGTGCAACTAAGCAATTAATAAATGCTTTATCTATCTATCTTGTTTTTCTTCTTTCTCTTTCCTTCCACTGGGTGATTCTCAAATTTCTCATAGTACTTTGCCTAGATCTTTCATTTTCACTAATCTCAGTCTTCCGTATGTATTCTAATAGTTGTTTGTGGAAGTCTGTCCACCCTCCCACTGTGGTCTCTGACATATTTATCTTTGCATTCCCACCACCTAGTACAGTTCCTTGCTTAATAAATAAAGTAAATAATAATAAATTTTAAAAAGTAGGTGCTTAATAAATGCTTGTCGAGTACATCAATGACCAGCTAGTGACCTAGGTTAGGATTTTATAAAATTATTGTGTTTCTTCATTTGCCTTTGAGTTAATATCCAAGCTGAAACTTTGCAGTGTTCCAAAAATCTAAACAGAAGCAGCTTAATATTTAAAAATACACTTCCTTGACAGTTCATAAAACAAAGCTGAAAGCTACTACCAGATCTACATAAGGAGATAGTGACGGTTTATCCTCAAATAACATTCACAAGTCTCACTATTAGAAAATAAAGAATCCGTCATTTGGCAATAACTCAACTAGCTTAGTTAGGATTTTTTGTTGCAAATTTTTTTTTTAATTTTAGTGAGGCAATTGGGGTTAAGTGACTTGCTGGGGGTCACACAGCTAGTAAGTGTTAAGTGTCTGAGGCCAGATTTGAACTCAGGTACTCCTGACTCCAGGGTCGGTGCTCTATCCACTGCGCCACCTACGTGCCCCTGTTGCAATTTTTAAAAGCCTTTCCCTCAATTATTAGACAAGGTGGAAAGTTCTATCAATACTGAAATATTATTTCAGTTTGAAAAATGTTCTCTTTTGGAATACCGTGGAGGCTATAATAAATGTCCCTGCCCTTGGAAGAACTTATAGTGGGGAGCTGGGAGAGAGAGAGCAATGGGGGAGTGACAAATATACAACTATCTTTAATAAACAGCATAAGACAAAACTGCAAGGAGAGAAAAGAAATCCCAGGCCTTGAGACTAGTACTGTGCCAAAATAAATCCAGCATAAACAATTTTCTCCCCACAACTGGAGAGCCCCAGAATTAGAGGAAGGAGAAACCAATTAGGACTTTTTAGGAAGATGAAATAGCAAAGGGAGAAACAGGCAATCCTGGGATGTGTTCTGATATGAAATAGTTTGGTTGAACTGGAGCAATACAGTGTATAAAGTGGGTGTGAACTATGATTGGAAAGGTCATCTGGACCCAAACTGTGTAGAGCTCTGAAAACCAGGCTAGTTTGACCTTTGTCATCCCATCTACCTAGAAACATTATGGGTAAATAAGAAGGTTATAATGCTTTTGAGAGAAATTATTATTTTTGTCATATTAATAACCAATTATTAATTAAATTTAAGGTTTTCCTTTTCCATTTCCTCATTCAGAAACCAATCCCTGAAGGTTGGTTATTCAGTCAACCTCTGAAAGACACAGTACTGTGATAAATTCATTTTATGTGGCCAACAAGGGCACAGCATGACACTCTCTCCTTCAAATAGCATTCAGACTGTCTAGTTAATACTTCAGATGATTTCTACTTCATTTGTAGCCCATCTTCTTCTCTTGCTAGTTTTTCATTCCTTTTGCAATCCTTTAATTCCACGTGCCAAAAATTCTAAAAGATTCATAGTTATTTTGGTGACACACACAACAAATGCATTCTGACAACTAATCCATTCACCCTGGTTGTTCTCTTCAGAGCTAGCTCAGCTCCAACACCACAATGTCATCTGTGAAATCTTTCCTTATCTTTTTCCTCCCCTGGGATGACATCACAAGCTAGGCGAATCCCTAGAAGTCATCAAGTACAATCTCTTCATTTTACAAATGAAGAAACTGAGGCCCAGAAAAGGGAAATGATTTGCCCAACATCAAACAGAGTAATCAATAGGAGAACTAAGACTTGACAGGCATGCTGGTGAGATGGGGGAAGCAAGGAGTTGGTCCAGAAATTCTAGAAAGCAATTCTTTAACCTAGCTTTACCACGTCTAGGCCTACACTGCATAGGTATCAAAGAAAGAAAAAAGAAGGACCCATACATACAAAAACATTCTTAATAGTTCTTTAAGTAGTAGCCAGAAAAATTTGGAAAGGCATAAACAAATTATGAAAATGTAATGGTATGTACATTCAATAGAATAATATTGTGCCATAAGAAATGATGAATTGGACAATTTCATAGGAAACTGGAAAAACCTTTATGATCTCTCTCTCTCTCTCTCTCTCTCTCTCTCTCTCTCTCTCTCTCTCTCACTGGGTAACACCTTTGCTCATGAAGCCCATGAGAGGCTATGATCTAAGGGGAGAGACTTATGTAGGAGGCAAAAAGGGGTTAATAGAAAAACCTAAGACCCAAGCTCTAATACAGATATTAGCTCTAAAAGGGAGTCTTGTAATTCTTTTGGGATGACTCACGATCAATTGGACCCCAAATTTCCTGCCTACATCAAGTCTTCTCCTCTTTAAAGCCATGTCATCCCAACAAAAAGGTCTTGGTCCTTGGACTTTGCATTTGGTCTTTTCCATTTGAGATGAATAGTGAAGCCTCCTGTTTTATGAGTGAATGCTTGGGTAACCCTGATGTTCCAAAGTCTGAGTTTCCAGCCAGCCCAAATGCCCTTAGGAGAAAGGAGGAACCTTCAGCAGTGGTCTTCTAGACTCAACCCACTGGAAGGCGAGATAAAGGCTCACTTGGATGTCATGTTGCATCTGGACAAGAGCACAGGAGAGCTAGTACTCTGTAGTAACTAAGCTAAACTGGACCCCCTCTCCCCAGAGATCAAGGTGGTCAGGTGGATATACTCCTGAGGTACTCAGCAAGAAAATGTTTCTGTTGTTTTTTCCCTATGCCTTTGAAGTAAAAATACACCTCTGTAAAGCTTAAGAAGAAGGAAAAAAAAGTTCTTTGTGAACTGATGCACAGTAAAGTGAATGGAACTAGAATTTATACAATAATAGCACAACTCTGAAAGACTAGAATTCTGATCAATGCAATAATAAACAACAAATCCAAAGGACTGAAGATGAAACACTCCACCCACCTCTGGCCAGAAAGGTGGGACTTAAAATGCAGAACAAAACATAAATTTCAGACATGAACAATGTGGGAATTTGTTTTCCTAAATTCCGCATGTTTGTTAGGAGGGTTTTGTGTGTGTGTGTGTGTGTGTGTGTGTGTGTGTGTGTGTGTGTGTGTCCTTTAAAAAAAAATTGTTCAATTGGGATAGAGGTCAGGAGAGTTAACAGATGCTTATATGTGTGTTTATGTATATACACACACACATAAACATACATATATGCATATGGATATGGATTTTTAAAAACTGAGATCCGAACCCATGTATAATGATATCCAATCTAGCACCTTTTAACTTGTACATGTGTTTTCTCAACTGATCATCAGTTCCTTGAAGGTAAAGACTGTTTCAATTATGTTTTTGTATTCTAGTACCTCATACATACACATGATAAGAACTTAATACTTTTATTTAACTGAACTGAATTCTTCCACCATCTGGCTCCTAACTAGTTCCTAGCCATATTCACCTTCAAGGATCCATATTCAAGTCATACTAGCCAATTAACTAGTCCCAGAACCTTCCACCTCTTAACTCTCTGACTTTTGCTACGAGAGTCCTGTCCCTACCCCACTCTCCCTACCCCACAATGTTCTCCCTACTTATTTCCCCCTAGTAAAATTCCTAGCTTACCTAAAAACTCAGTTTAGGTGTGACCTCCTAATTCCTTCAGTGGTTAGAGCTCTCTTTCTTCTCAAATTATCTTTTATCAACTCATCTGTATGTATGAATTAAGCTCCTGGAAGGTGAGGACAATCTATTTATTTGTTAGTTCATTCATTCATTCATTTGTTCGTTTATTTGTTTGTCTGTGGGGCAATAAGGGTTAAGTGACTTGCCCAGGGTCACACAACTAGTTAAATGTCAAGTGTCTGAGTCCAAATTTGAACTCAGGTCCTCCTAAATCTAGGGTCGGTGCTTTATCCACTGTGACACATAGCTGCCCCAATTTATTTTTTTTGTCCCAAAATCCCCAGCACCCAACGGGGTATCTTGCCAGTGGTAAAGCACTTGTGCTTGTTGATTTGAATCTGATCCTTTTTTGTATTCTAGAACACATGCTAAAATATCTAAGAGACACCCTCACTAAGCTTTTAGAAATTGATTTAAAAAAAAAATTAATGTATCCTTCAAATAAATCTTAATCTTGACAGAACAGGATGGTTGATAATAAAAACTCAAAACATTTCTGCACCATGGGTGTGCAGAGCATTGAAATTCTTCTCCAAATGTAGAATTTTAAACTATTCCTTAGGGTATAATAATGAATCACTTTACATCAAAGGGGGTGGGAGTGGGGGATATGAAAGCCATGCAATCTTAATTTTGCTAACACGTTATACATCATAAATATGAGCCCACAAGTAATACTGTGTTGGGCAGCCAAAACCACAAGCTGATTTGCGGGGCTTCACAAACTTTCAGAATGTAATAAAAGTCTGGAGGGAAGTCAAACTATATCTCCTTATCAGCTTAGGTTACCAGAGTTAGATACATCAATTACCATGCTTGCTGGAAATATACTGGAATACACATATTTGAGTCTAATGGTAGCCATCTCTAGAGTAGAGTGGGAAAGGAGGGGAAAAAAATATAAAAAGTTCACAGCAGAGAATAAAAGAAAATTTAGGAGGAATAGAAGGAAGAGTAGCTTTGAAAATGAAGTGTGGTACTTATTGTATAGTCTTCCAAAAAAGTATGGTACTTACATAGTATGAGATGTAAATTCATGGCTTTATAGTGAGTCCTCTTTAAGTTGTACTATGTATGTGGAAATGTGGTTTTTTGTTTTGTTTTGGTTTTGTGTATTTAAGTTCAAAATGAATGGAAAAAAAGAAAGAAATATACTGGAATGCTAAAATCAAATGTGAGGCCTTGCAACCTTGTGGTAAATACTCACGTCACAGGATCTTGGTGTTAGGCTATGATCAGAAGCAGTGTGGTTTTTTAAAAAAAACATTCCAAGGAGGGCAAACGATAGATGCATAATCCTTAACACTAAGCACTTGTCAGAAACCTGTGACAAATTTCTCCAAATGCTAGACTATGTATTCTCCTGTTTCTGTTCCCTGGGAAACATTTTCATTGTGAATATAAAATAATTATTAGAAAATATTTATTTTTGCATGATTTGTGCAAAAATATGCTAAAGTAAAATCCCCATTATTCATTAAATTCAGAATAAAAAATTAAAATTTTAAGAAGAACATCACTAAGATGGAGTTTCCTTACTACTCCTTCTATCAATGAAGTCACTGATTTGGATATAAAGAAAGCTACTCACAAAATGGTACATTAATATAATGAAACATTTCGGTTCAATTGTGTCCGACTTTTCACAACCCCATTTGGGATTTTCTTGACAAAGATAATGGAGTGGTCTGCCATTTCCTTTTCTAGTTTGTTTTACAGATGAGGAATTGAGACAAACAGGGTTGAATGACTTACCCAGGGTCACACAGCTAGTAAGAGTGTGAGGTCAGGGGGCAGCTAGGTGGTGCAGTGGATAAAGCACCAGCCCTGGATTCAGGAGGACCTGAGTTCAAATCTGGACTAACACATGACCCTGGGCAAGTCACTTAACCCTCACTGCCCTGCCCCCTCCCCCAAAAAAAGAGTGTGAGGTCACATTTGAACTCAGGTCTTCCAGTATATATATCAGGACCACATTTTCTGAATAATAATTAGTACATGAGGTCTATCAAAGGATAGCTATTTGTAAATACCCAAAGGACTGTCATATGGAAGGGGAACTGGGTTGTTTTTGTTGCTCCCAGAGGGCAGAAGTAAGAGCAAAATAAATGGACTTAGCAAAGAAGTAAATTTCAACTTTATGTCCCTAATAATCAGAGCCTCATTAGCTGAAAGTGAACCTTGGGATATGGTACAGTAAGGGACTCTTTTGAAGGTTATGAGTTGGCCTCAATGACTTCAGAGGTCCACTACAATGCAGAAATTCTGTTTGTGACAGTAGGGAGGAAAGAGGAACAAATTCATGAAATAAGATCATCTTTACAAGTTAATTCCTAGGGGCAGCTAGGTGGCGCAGTGGATAAAGCACCGGCTCTGGATTCAGGAGGACGACCTGAGTTCAAATCCAACCTCAGACACTTGACACTTAACTAGCTGTGTGTCCCTGAGCAAGTCAGTTAACCCTCATTGCTCTGCCAAAAAAAAAAAAAGTGCTAGGGCATAAAAACATAAATAAATTCAAGTTAATTCCTAGCTTTAGTCTTTTGTTTTAGCTTTCACTAATGTGCCTTTCCTTTATTATAGGTTTTTTTGTAAATATAAATATGCTTTTATGGAAATATTTCAACCTCACAAATTTCACTTTTTTGTCAAATATAACTCAAATTCATTTGGTATCATCGCAATGGACATGGAGTCTCACCTGTTCTAACAAATGATTAGCCTTTACTAAAGAACCAGAGTCAAAATTCTTCTCAGCACCATGGTGTAGGGTATAGATGGTGAGAGGTGAAGCCAGGAAGTCTTGAGTTCAAATCTTGTTTCTCATACATGCCTGTTGCTAGGCCAGGGCTTCTTAAACTTTTTCCACTCATGACCCCTTTTTGCCTAAGAAATTTTTACACGACCCCGAGTATGCAGGTACATAAAATAGGTACAAATAACCTTTTATTGTTGCCAAACTTTTCACAACCCCCACATTCAGTTATGGGACTCCATATGGGATCACAACCAACAGTCTAAGAAGCTAGGGCCTATACAAATCTGAGCCTCTCAGTTCTCAAAGCAACTCTCTACAATGCAGGAACAGTATCCATCTGCATCAACAGAAGAAATCATAGGTCCCATCCCAATCTTCTCTGTATACAAAGAAAACCCCCAAAATGAAATCTCTAAAATTAATTCAGTTTCATAAAATTCTATTTATATGAATATTACTAATTATTACCATAGCAATAACGCCAGTTCAAATTTATATCGTTTTATAGGTTGCACAGAGCTTTGCAAGATATTTTTTCATTTGAGCTTCCATTTTGCAGTTGAAAAACCTGAGGCTGAGCAACATACAAATGGTCACACAGCTATTAAGTGTTCAAACCAGGTCTTCTGACTTGTAATACATCATTCTACTCTATCCACTACCCTGCACTTCCTGAATTTCTAGAAATAAAACATGTCTAAAAATAAAAGTTATAGATAAGCAGGTTTTCAGAAGACTTCCTCTTATAGTAGATTAAAAAACATCTGATTCATGTCCTCTATAAGGAGAGATGATAAAGCGATCATTCATCCCACTAATGCTGAGGGGAAAAAATAGACCGGTTACTATTTTGTAGTTGTAAAGGTTATGAACTTTGGCTGCAATTTTAGAACTTCCAGAGGCTTGCAGAAATAGCAGTATGCTTCTGATGTATTGGAACAACTCTACCACACACTGAACATGCATTCCAAAGAGCCCATTTGGTATTCAGTTGGGTCACAGGTCACAGGGAAAAGGAAAAGTGCCCCGAGATTCAAATCTATATAAAAAGTAGTAATGTGTATCCTCATTGGATTCCCTTCACAAACATTCATTTATTTGGAGCCAACTCTGAGAAAAGGGAGGAGATGTCAGATGCCAGGACCCTCAATGACATATGAAGCAGGACAATTGCAGGAATACTTTCAGCTGGGAGGATACCCGGGAGGCTTCTTGGAGGAGGGGACACCAGAACTGATCATTGAGGAAGAGGATTATTTTAACAGGTGGAGATGAGGGGATGGCCTGATTGAATGCAGAAGCAAGACACAGCAAGTCTAGGTCAGGGAGAGAATCAACAATGCAGTTTGACAGGAATGTAGGGTGCACATGTTAAGTAAGTAATGGGATATAAGCCTGGAGGGGCTAAATCATGTAGAGCCTTGAATGTCAAGGAATTTGGATTTTATCTTATAGACTTAGAGTCAAGTAACATATAAACAGGGGGCAGCTAGGTGGTGCAGTGGAAAAAGCACAGGCCCTGGATTCAGGAGGACCTGAGTTCAAATTTGACCTCACACACTTGACACTTACTAGCTGTGTGACCCTGAGCAAGTCATTTAACCCTCATTGCCCTGCCCCCCCCAAAAGTAACATAACAAATGCTAAAATAACCATTTCAAGGAAAATGACCACTTAATTACATAACCATGAAAACCGAGAAAAGGCTCATTAGAATAGGTAGTTTCCTGACTCTTTCATGCAAAAATAGATGACACCCAAAATATATTCCATGTCAGGAGCAAGTTTAGGAGCTTTGGGAATTCGTCCTGAAATAAACTGGCATCCTATATATAGTTTCCACACTGGAAAGGTTACCACACCCCAAACCTAATCTATCAGAACTGTCAGTATCAGAAATGGAGGTCAAGACGTCAGCATAAAAAGTTTTCACTTTGAATAGTAGTGCACATACACACACATATGTATATTATATATATTTGCACATATGTGTATATACATATATATATGTATATTAACAACATCATACCACTGTGGTTTTGCCCCTTTTTGCACCTCATTAACACTATGCCTGGTATGTAGAAAACAATTAATAAATGTTTGTTGACTCATTTATAAACAGAGGGTGGCCCAATAGGAGAATCATTAAGTTCTGAGCTATTAAAATAGACAATACTCAATGAATGAATGGATGAATGGATGGATGGATGATTTATTAAATGTTTATTATATGTGAAGCACACTGCTAAAAGTTGAGGACAAACGCAAAGACAGGCTGAGCCCTTAAAGAGACCTTTCCACTCCTTGTAAGGGAGAGACAACAGAGGTAGGGGCTTATGGAAATAGGTCAAAGGGCACTTTGGCCAGAAAAGTAGCAGAAATGGTGAATGGGACCATGGGATAAAGGTCAATGGATGTGCACTTTCCAGGAAGAGCAGAGTTATTATCCTCTATGTCTTCTTTGAGGCTCAACTCCTCCAAGAGGAATCTATAATAGGTGCCTCCACTTTCTCTCCTTAACAGCTTACTGTCTGGCTTGTAGCTTGATTGTTCCACTGAAGCTCCAAACTTACTAATGATCTCTTGGTTGTCTGTTCTCAATCCTCTTTTTCCCTGACCTCTCTGCAGTCTTTAACACTCCCAATCACTCTCTTCTCCTTCATACTCTCTTCTCTTGAGGCTTTTGGGCCTCACTTCTCTCTCTCCTACCTCTCTGACTGTTCCTTCTCTGTCTCCTTTGCTGGATCCTCTCCCAGACCACTACGTGTCTTCTAACCAAAAGTGTCCCTCAGGGTTCTGTCCTGGACCCTCTTCTCCCTCCATACTACTTCTCTTGATATACTATGTCACTGGATTTCATCCGTTCCCAAGGATTTAATTACCATCTCTATGCTGATGATTCTCAGATGGATCGAGCAATCCTGCCCTCATTTCTCCACTGACCTATCTCACATCTCTCACTGCCTTTCAAACGTCTCAGAATGGATGTCCAATAGACATCTTAAACTCACTATGTCCAAAGTGGAACTCATTATCTTTCCCCCTAAACTATCTTTCCCTCCCACCTTCCCCATGACTCTAGAGAACAACACCATCCTTTTGCGGCTCCAAACCTAGGAGTCACCCTGGATTCCTCACTATCTCTCACTCTGCTACGTCCAGGCTGTTGCCAAAGTCTGTCGATTTCATTTTTGTGGCATCTCTTGAATACTCCCCCTTCTCTCCTCTAATTCTGCCACCACCTTGGTTCAGGCCCTTACTGCAATGGCCTGCTAGTGGATCTGCCTGCCTTAAGTCTCTCCCTCCTTCAATCCATCCTCCATTCAGCCACTAAAGTGATTTTCCTAAAGTGCAGGTCTGATCATGTCACCCCTCCTACTAAATAAATTCCTGGGGCTCCCTATTGCCAATGCAGAATGCTCTTTGGCATTCAAAGGTCTTCCTAACCTACCTATCCATTTTGCTTATACCTTACTCCGCGACACACTCTTCCATACAGTGACTCTGGCCTCCTGGCTGTTGTGGAACAAGAGACTTTCATTTCTCACCTCCGGGCATTTTCTCTGGCTGTTTCCCATGCCTGGAACCCTCTCCTTCCTCCCACTACAAGTACTGATCTCTCTGGCTTCTTTAAGTCCCAACTAAAACCCTACTTTCTATAGAAGGTCTTCTCTAAGTACTCAATTCCAGTGACTTCCCTCTGTTAATTATTTATTTATCCTCTATAAATCTTGCTTTATAAATACTTGTTTGCATGTTTTCTCCTCCATTAGACTAAGTTTCTTGAGGATTTTTGCCTCTTTTTTTTATCTTCTCCGCTTAGCAGAGGCCCTGGCACATAGTAGGTGTTTTATACATGTTATTGACTGACTGATTCTTCCTCCATTTCTTCTTCTTCCACAAAATGTTTAGATGTTCAGTCATTTTTTTCAGTTTTTCCCAACAATTTGTGACCCCATTTGGGGTTGGTTTGCCATTTCCTTCTCCAATTCATTTTACATATGAAGAAACTCAGGCAAACAGGGTTCAGTGACTTGCCCAGGGTCACACAGCTAATAAGTGTCTGAGGCCAGATTTGAACTCAGAAAAATGAATCTTCCTGACTCCAGACCTAATACTCTTTCCTGCTGTGCCACCTAGATGCCCCATTCTATAAAACATAGAGATAAACCTTTGTCTTCCACCCAAAAAAGAGATATAAATCAAAAGCTATTTATAATGTCAATAAATGGATTTACTGTGTAAGAAAATAACTTTTGTATCAGTAAACTTTTAAATAATGCTAAAGGAAGCACAGAAAATCAGGGTAGTTTTGAAAATAATGTGTAGTATTTATTACATAGCTGGGGGGGGTTTTGTTTGTTTGTTTTTTAAGTAAATAGTCAGCAACGGAAATTCATGGTTTTCTACTGATTCCTCTCTTTATGGTGTACTATGTACCTGGAAGTGTTCGTTCTCTATCTCGCTCTCTCTCTCTCTCTGTATTTAAGTTCAAAATGAATTTTAAAAATCAAAGTAATTAATTAATTTGCTTGATTTAAGAAATTAAAATAAATAAGTATAGTCAAGCAAAACAAAATTTTAAAGGTAACGCATAAGTATTCTATTTTAAAATAAGTATTCAATTTCATTTGTCATTAAGAAAGTAGAAATTCAGACATTTGGAACTGTAAAAAAAAAAAAAAACCACAAACACACACTTGTGATGTTACTTTATTTCACACTAATTGAAAGCAAGACACAACATTCCTTCCTAAACTGGCTCTGATGGAACAGATTAAATTTCTTCCACCAAAAACATTCTTTTAAGATATGGCCTGGACTTGTGATTTCATTAGTATAGAGAATTCCCTGGTGAGGAAACTCCTCCTCCCAATGCAGGCCAGCACATTCTCTACAACTTTTACTCAGAGTTGTGAGCAAAACACTGAGAGGTTGAATGATTTTCCCAAGGTCACACAAGTCAAGGGAAGGACTTGAACCAAGATCTTCCAAGCACCAAGTTCATCTCTCACTCCTCTATATCATGCAGTCTATCCAAATTCTGATGGAATTTATTTCTTTAATGAAATATACATGTGCTTTATCTCAAGTCTCACATAGACCACCTTTTCATTTTCCTTTTAGCTGTCATTTATAATATGTGTGAACTTAATGGGGTGTCTGAGGTATAAACATGCATTCCTGTGTATGAACATTTTAAATGTATCAAGAAATTCATGAAAATTACAAAAGTAAATTAAGAAAAATCTTCATCCTTAAGACCTTACTAACCCTAGGGACTGAATTAAGGATGACTTTAGACTACAAACTATAGATTAAAGATTATAGAAATAAAGAAGGACTGTGAAACTCAAATTAATTCTTTAGACATTCATATATGCATGTGGTTATGTGTGCGTATACACTTACATATATATGCACACACATATATGTATATACATGTATACGTGTGTGTATGTATGTATGTATGTATGTATGTATGTATGTATGTAAAACGTGTATATGTAGCTAGTTAGCTATCTCTGTCACCCAGGAATTGTACGGAATGTAACCTAAGCCAATGAGACATTCCAGCCTAGCTAGGACAAGTCCCAGAAGCAGGGACAGTTTGTCCTAGGCTTACGTAGGACTGCTTCACAGCTGCTTGGATATCTCAGTGTCTTAGTCCCCCTTCCTGTTCCCCTTAACTACAGAACACCCACCTATTCCCTGAGACTGAAGGGCTGCCAAGCCTTCTAGAGCTGCTTGTGTTTCATCAACAGAAGAAAACAAACACCTTTGTGACAATTCCAAAACGGGGAATCTTTCAGAATCCCCATCTCTAGTGGGCCGTGCGTGTACAGAGCATCGAACCATTTATCATCCAACAGCACCACCTTCCTTAAAAGGAAATGAGCTGAGCTTTCTATTGGCTACACTTTCTCAGGCCTCTTATTCCACCTGACTTACTCCCGGAGAAATAATTGTGCTGAAGACAAATCCTCTCCCCTGCTCCTAGTCCAACAGATAAGGGGAAAGAAACCTTAAACCACATGCTCCACCGTGAATTCTTTCAAAACATTCTATTTAATGAAATCATATTTCCCGAGAGGTTTGCCAAATCTCCATTTTAGAAATAACTGCTTTTCTTTACTAAATGTGTGCAATTTCTCATGCTCTCAGAAGGGTGTGCTTCTTTGAGGAGTCTACTGTGAAGCAGATTATTTTGCGTCAAAAAGGAACACAAATTAGGGACCATCAAGATCCACATACCTTTTGCTTAAGAAAAGACATGATTTGCAAGTGACATGCTATCCTTAGAACTATTCCAATGTACAAACCATTTTTAAGGCTTTGGGAATTTAACTTAGAAATTTTTTTTTCTTGAATTTCACATTTTAGAAGAGCTATGGGAACAATAGAGTAAAGAAGGAATGAAGGAAAATATTTCTCCAAAAAAACAGTTCATAGCACTTTGCAGAAAAACTGAACATTAAGCTGGGAAGCCAAATGAACATGACTAAAATAAAAACAGCTGGCTGGCTGTTTGTCAATACAATTCTCCATCACTGACAGAAACAATCATATACGCTTGAATGGGCCCTTGGGATCAGGAAAGACTGCCCTTGTCTGAGAACAGTAGTAGAGTTTAGGATACATAGTACAGCCTACGTGGCTTGGCTATTAATAAAATCAGGCAGAAAAGCAAGGAGTAGAGATGAAAATGCAATACTGGAGAGCCTGGAAATGCTGGAAAGTAAGAGAAGAGACTAGTCGAGATAAAAGTATAGTCTGGAACATTCTAATAAAAAGTACATTCTTCAATATATGTCAGGTAAAATCAACAAAGCCTTGGGCATTCAAAGTATTCTAAGTTCAACCTCAGGAGTCACACAAGTTTTTCAGCACCTTCAGAGTTAACCAATAATGAAATATGCATCAAATACAATCAACAGCCAAATTCCAAACAGTGAAGCAAACACCAAGACTTCGAGTCTTTAAGTGTTCCATCCTGGGATTAGAAGAATCTGTAGAAACTCTAAAGAGGCCCATCCACCTTCAGTGTTAAGCCTGACATTTTCCTGGGAGCCACAACCAGAACACAATTCCAAAAACTGCCCCCAAACTGTCTAAATGGTAACAGAGTAGTGAAGTGGAAAGAGTGCTGAATCAAGGATCCCACAACCCTCCTGTGAATCCTAGCTCTGCCATTTACCAGAAATATGACCCCGGGCAACTCGACAATCTCAGTTTCCGATAAAATGAGAAAGCTGTAGTAGAAAACCTCCAAGACAGGGAGTCTTCACATTTTTACATGATAGACATCTTTAGCAGACTGATAAAACCCATGGATCTCTTTTTAGAAAAATGTTTTTAAATGCATAAAATAGAATACATAGGAATATAAAGGAAACGGATTATACTGAAATATAGTTACCTATAAAAATATGTATTTGTTTACATAGTTTATATAATTTATATGGTTATATATGAGTGTATATGTGTATGCATCTATGTATATATACATAGATGCATATATACATGTATGTGTATATGTGCATATGTATGTGTGCATGTGTGTTTAATTAATTTTTTTGACAAGCAAGTACACAGAACCCAGATTAAGAACCCCTGCTCTAAGGTCCCTTTCAGCTCTAGATCTACAAACTCTCCTCAAATATATGGGCCTTAGGCCCCATAACCACAGATCCCTAAAGCTACGTAATACAATGAGGCCTTAGAGAGAAATCTAGGGCCTCCAAGACTACCCCTACAGGACAAGTTTCCAGTGCTATATCCTTTCTGGTTTAGGGATATCTTTGGCATCTATTTTTATTTTTTTTTCTCCTAACCACACAGTCTCCCATTGCCTCTACCCCATGTCAAGCCCTCATCAACTCTTCCAGTCAGCTTTTTTTTGGGCGGGGCAATGGGGGTTAAGAGACTTGCCCAGGGTCACACAGCTAGTAAGTGTCAAGTGTCTGAGGCTAGATTTGAACTCAGGTCCTCCTGAATCCAGGGCCGGTACTTTATCCACTGCACCACCTAACTGCACCCCCCCCCCCATCAACTCTTGATTAGCTTCATTTGTTTTCCCTGCCTGCATTCTCTTCTTTATCCAACTCATCCTCTATAGAACTGCCAAATTGATATTGCTAAAACACCCATCTGACCAGGTCAATACCCCGCTCAAAAATCTTTGTTGGCTCTGCTGTCTCAAGGATAAAGTGAGCCGGCTACACTGGCTGTTACAAGACACACCTGGCATTCCATCCCTGGACTCTGAACTTGTGCTGACTCTCTCCTGTGCCTGTAAGGTTCTCTCTTCTCACCTTTAACTCCTAGCTTTTCTTACTTCCTTCAAGCCTCACTGTGGCTTCTGTCCTTGTTCTTCCTTTTTTTCCTTAGTCTCTCTCTCTCTGAGATTATCTTCCATTTACATAGTATATATTTTATTATGTATATAGCAATTTGCATATTGTTTCCTCTACTAAAATGGGAGCTCCTTGAACACTTTGCACAGTAGCCGGTACACAGGATGAGTTTAATAAGTGCTTATTGATGGACTGACTTAGTCTGGCATTTAAAACCTTCCAATATGAGGCTCTAGTCTGCCCTTTCCAATATAATTTCCTATTACACTCTCATACACTCTCTGTGGCCCAGATTTCTGTTCCCCTTAAACAATACTCCATCTCCCATCGCCCTATCTTTGCACAGGGGCTGCCCTCTGGCTAGAATACCATCCCTCCCAACTGCTGCTTCTTAGAAATTCTAGTTTCTTGCAAAGCTCAGCTAAATGACATGTCCTACACAAGTACTTTCTTCCAGCTATTAGTGCTTTCTCCCTTTTGAAGTTACTTTGCATATGCTTAATATTCACACTGTTTACATGTTTTATCCTCTGGATAGAATATAAGTTCTTAGAGGGTGGGGGGGCTCTTTTATTTTCATCCTTGTATCCCCAGTTCCTAGCATAGCACCTACAAGACAGTAGGCACATAATAAATGTTTGTTGAATTGAGTTTCCATTGTTTGTGTCTAAACCAGAGATTTCAGGACTTCAGCTATTTTAAGGAGAGCAATCCTATTGAGATCAAACACTAATTATCCATGGTAAGAAAAGCAGAAAACTAAAACTGGCAGCATGGCCATAAGCAACAAAATCCAGACAATACCGCAGAATGCTCACTGGATTAATAGTAAGAGACTTTGTGTCACAATCCCAGTTCTGCTCTATATGCAGAATAAAAAACAATGCAACTCAGTAACCGAGTGTTTGATAAACCTGAAAAGATAAATTACTGAGGAAGAATTCTCTACTTGACAAGAACCGCCGGATGACTGGGGAAATGGTCTGGCACAAATAAGGCTTAGATCAACATCTTACACCACATATAAATTCAAAATGGATATGTGACATGAATACTAAAAAATCATGCCATGAAAAATGAGACCAGAAGGCAGACAACACCCCTTCTACAGCTGTGGGTATTTGTTGTTGCCGTTCAGTTGTGTCTGACTCTTCACAACTCTGTGGACCATACTGTCCATGGGGCTTTCTTGGCAAAGATACTGGAGTGCTGGGGCAGCTAGGTGGCATGTGGATAGAGGGCTGAACTTAAGAATTTTGAAGACCTTGGTTCAAATTCTACCTCACAGACTTATTAGCCATGTGATGTTGGGCAAAATCCAGTCTTGGTTTCCTCATCTATTTCATAGGGTTGTTGCAAGGATCAAACCAGATAATATGTGAAACATTTTGCAAACATTAAAATGCTGTATGAATATTAGGTGTTTATTATTATTATTAACATCATGGTGGCAAATGTAAGCTAGATCATTCTGACTGCATGAAATTGAAAAGCTTCTGCACAAATAAAGTTAATGGGGGGGGGGAGCTAGGTGGCGCACCCGCCCTGGAGGACCTGAGTTCAAATCCAACCTCAGACACTTGGCAGTTACTAGCTGTGTGACCCTGGGCAAGTCACTTAACCCTCATTGCCCCACCAAAAATAAAAGTTAATGCATCTAGGATAAGAAAGTGGTCAAATGAGGAAGAATAAAATCTTTTCATCAAATAACTCTTATAAAAGTTGGATATCCAAGATCTAAATACAACAATGAGAGGAGCACTATCCTAACCCTTCATGCAGATTACGCTAGTTTTTCCTTAAAAGGTACTGAGTCATTCCTAGAGAATCAATTGGCTGAGAGGATTAAGGGCTCATATAAGTTTCCTTTTTAGAATTTATATCACTAAGACAAAATTATACCATCACATTGGACTTTGCTCAATTATCCACTCTATCAGGTGTTGGACACCCTGTGCCCTTTAAACCTAGAATAGGAATAAACTGCTCCTCACCACCTTTCTGAGAAGGCTCTATGCAGTATTCCCCTGTACCCAAACCCTGCCCCCAGCCTCCTACCCTTCCGGTCCCTAAATTTGATGGATTCTTGGGAATCAGTTAGTCCGAGGGTTCCTAACCTGGGATTCCAATACTTGCTTTCAAAAACATATTTTGGTAACAAAATTTCAATACAATTAATTTCTTTTGTAATCCTATGCACTGCATTTTTCTGCATTGAAAAAACAACAAAACATTTTTGAGGCTACCCCAGACTGCCAAAGAGGTCCATTATAGGAAAAAAAGAAAGAAAAAAAAAAAAGGTTGAGAACTTTTGGAATCTAATGAGAAAACTGAGACCCTGGAGTAAAACCTTCCCACCAGTCATAAAAATGAGTGGTCAAGTCAAGAAGGAGCAGAACTCAAGTCATCTGTAATACTTTCCACTGGGCCAGCGGTCCACTTATTAACAGATTATTGGCTTTCTGTCCACTTGATGGCAGATGCCTGGCTTATTATGATATATATTTATTATTCCACACATCTCTTCTCTTTGCTGATTCCCCTGGGGTCCATCAGCTAAATGACTGGAATATGGACCACTACACATATTTAACCTTGAACATGCAATGTAGAGTAAAAATGTTATTGATTTCAGGGTTCATAGTATCAGAGATTTCTGGCTGGTAGGGAACGTTGATGTTGTCTAGTCCAGCCAACCTCAAAGGCCCATGTTTCAACATCTGACTTAAAGAAGCATCTGTCTTGTATTTGAACCCTCACCTCCACAAGATGCAGAGAACACTAATTCAGCCTAACTTTCTAAGAAAAGGGAGTCTAACTCTTCTGCGTGGGGGGGGGGGGGAGGCAAGGGGAAAGGGGAAAGGAGGAAAAAGAAGTCAGAGACAAACTACTGGGAATATAAATAGTTTTAAGGTCAAAAACTGCAAGAGGAAAAGGGTGGGCAACGAATCCAACTCCCAAACTGATAAACCAAGAAGACTCATAAGACTCTTAAAGACAGAAGGTAAAAAAATGTTAAATGATTTTAAAAGGACATAACACATTGGTAAGAGCTAGATAAATGTAACAAAAAGAAGGAAAATACAGAACTGTACAGACTGTTGAGAACTGAGATTGAGGCACCTGGGCAGCAACTGGAGTCAAATCAAGGCCTGAGTTCAAATCAATCCTCAGACACCATGACCCTAGGCAAGTCACTTAACTATGGTCTGCCTCAGATTCCTCATCTGTGAAATGGGATAATAATTGTACCTACCTTGTAGGGTTGTTGTGAGGATCAAATAAGATAATTGTAAAGTACTTAGAGTGGTTCTTGGGACACAGTAAGCACAATATAAATGTTAGCTATCACTGTACCTTCTGAATGGAGCTATTAAAGAATACATGGTACCTTTACAAAAATATGTGCACAGGGGCAGCTAGGTGGCGCAGTGGATAGAGCACCAGCCCTGGAGTCAGGAGGACCTGAGTTCAAATCCGGCTTCAGACACTTAACACTTACTAGCTGTGTGACCCTGGGCAAGTCACTTGACCCCAATTGCCTCACTTAAAAAAAAAAATGTGCACAGATAATTTATAACTAAATGTTTAAAAGACATTCTCTGATAGAAAGTAAGCTCCTTAATGAGTATTGTTTTACTTTTGTCTCTTATCTTTCATCCCTAGAAGAGTGCCTAGCACACAGCAGGCACTTAATAAGTATTTCTTGAATAAAGGTGAATAAAGATGATCTAGGATCCGCTTCCAACTCTGTAAATTCAACGTTCTAGGACCATGTGTAATTGGTCCACTGCAAATTTATGTTAGATAACGACAACTGGGCCCTCATTGGTGCTAGTTAATCTTCTTGCACCTTCCTAATTAACTCACTATCCCACACTCCTCTTCAAACTTCCCATGACTCTCCTTCTCTTCATCCCCTCAGCTGAGAACATTGCCTCAAATTTTAATGAAAGAAAAGGTTGAAGCCATTCCCTGAGAGCCGCCTCTTCTCCCCTCTTCCTTACCTTGCATTACCCAGATGCCTTCTGCCCCTATCTCCTTCCTCAGAATCCTCCCAGACAAAGAAATAGCACTTCTTCTTACCATGGCCAACCTCTCTACATGCAACATTGATTCCATTTTGCGCCATCTTCTACAACTGATTGACCCCCATATTATCCCCTCTCACTTATCTTCAATTAATAAAGTATTTTTTCCCATTACATGCAAAGATAGTTCTCAACTTTTATTTATACAGGCTTTCCAATTTCAGATTTTTCTCCCTCCCTCCCCTCCCTCCCCCCTCCCCTAGACAGCAGGTAATCTGATATAGGTTTTATATATATATATATATATATATATATATATATATATATATATATATATATATATATATATATATATATATATATATATATATATATATATATATATATATATATATATATACACACATACACACACACACACATATATACACACACACATAATAACATTAATCCTATTTCTGCATTAGTCATGTTATAAGAGAAAATGATGAAAAACCTCAAAGTAGAAAAAACAACAGCACCAAAAACAAAAGAAATAGTATGGTTCATTCAGCATCTATACTCTACAGTTTTTTTTTTTTTCCCTTGGATTTGGAGATCTTCTTCTATCATGAGTTCCCTGGAACTCTTCTGTACCATTGCATTGGTGAGAAGAATATAGTCCATCACAGTAGATCAACACTCAATGTTGATGATACTGTGTACGATGTTCTTCTGGTTCTGCTCATCTCACTCATCATCAGCCCATGCAAGACCCTCCAGGTTTCTCTGAACTCCTCCT
Source organism: Dromiciops gliroides (assembly GCF_019393635.1). Classification (NCBI taxonomy): domain Eukaryota; kingdom Metazoa; phylum Chordata; class Mammalia; order Microbiotheria; family Microbiotheriidae; genus Dromiciops; species Dromiciops gliroides. Next base: position 238,143,131 of record NC_057866.1, on the reverse strand, counting down.
GCTCATTGTTTCTTACAGCACAATAGTATTCCATTGTATTCATATACCACAACTTGTCCAGCCATTCCCCAATTGATAGGCATCCCCTCAACTTCCAATTCCTTGCCACCACATAAAGAGCAGCTATAAATATTTTTGTACATGTGGGTCCTCTCACTTATCTTCAAATTCTCCCTCTATCCACTGGCTGCTTCTTTAATACTTATGAATATGCCCATGTCTTCCTCATCTTTTCAGTCTCCCCTCAATTCTATATAATTTGTAGAGAATTTATCTTTCCCTCAAATTCAGCCTTCCTAGCTATTGTGTGCTCAATTCCAGAACAAACTTTATCCAGCAGAGAGGGTATCTCAAATCTCACTTAATTCCAAACACTAACTACTACACTGCAAACAGAAAAATTAAATGACAAGCAATTAGCAGAATCCTATTTTTTCTCCTCTATTAAATATGACATATATGGTAGAATTTGAACTCGAAAGATAAAAATGCTTAGCTGAGTACCCTGATCTCAGATGGGTAATATGCCTTGCAGAGAAACTAGTGAAACTAAATGTTATACCCTGTGTACCTCATTTCCTGAGATGTTAAAGTAATACAAGATTTCAAATTGGTTCTTTCTCAGAGTATAAGATTGGTTTTAATGCTGGAATGGAGAAATTGGAAATGAAAGTGAAGCATTTTGCTTTTCATTAAAAACATCTAAATTTCATTTTAACTAATCCATTCTCCAAGTATAAAGGAATTTCATGTCAACATTTATCAAAGTAATTATTATTAATTATATATCTGTTAGACATGATGGTAACACATTTCCAACAGACTCTAAAGACATAAAGGTCCCGAAGGGGACATCTGTTTCTTCTTTCCCTGTTAGGATGTTAGTGCTACAATATAATACATTCCTTTCCAATTGCACAAATATTACTATTCTAAGTTTCTCCAGACTCTTGTATTTGTATTAAAAGTGCCAATTCAGCTCTGATCTTTTTAACACAAATGCTTGAAATTCTTCCATTTTATTAAAAGTCTATTTAAAAAATTTTTTCCCTATAAAATTATATCTAGCTTTCCAGGGTGAGTCATTTTTGGTTGCAAGCCTACGTCGTTTGACTTTTAGAATAGTATGTTCCACGATCTCCTTTTCTTTTTGGTAGCAACTATCAGGTCTTGTATAATTCTGGCTGTAGCTCCTTGGTAATTGAAATACTTCTTTCTGAAAGCTTACAGCATTTTAAATTGGACATGGAAAGATTTTGACTTATAATATTCCTAGGACTTTTCCTTTTAAAGTTTCTTTCCAAGAGGTGATGGGAGGATTCTATCTTCACTTTGCCTTCTGGTTCTATTAGATCTGGGCACTTTTCACTAACTGTTCAATCATCTTCCAGTGTTTATAGAATCAAAGTATTTAATTTTAAGGAATTCAAATAAAAGTTCTTAAATTTATTACTTTTAAAATGTACAGAAACACAGTCTTAAGCTCTGAACAATGAACAATGAGAAGAAGTTGCCAAAGGTCAAAGAGGAAATACTTCCTAACAATCAGAGTTGTCCAAAGGTAGAAGTTCTTCAAACAGTAGCTGAATGGCCCACTCACTGGGTGTGTTTATAGGGGGAATGTTACATTCCTTTCAGATATGAGTGGGACTAGACCCTTGCTCCCTTCTAACTCTAAAATTCTTTGATTCTTGTAAAGTGAAGTGAGCAGAACCAGGAGAACATTGTACATAGCAACAGCAATACTGTATGATGATCAACTGTGAATGACTTAGCTATTCTCAGCAATACAATGATGCAAGACAATTCCAAAGGACTCATGATGAAAAGTGCCATCTACCTCCAGAGAAAGAAGTGATGGAGTTTGAATACAGATTGAAGCATACTAGTTTTTACTTCTCTGTTTTCTTGTCTGTGTTTTCTTTCACAACATGACTACTATGGAAAGGTTTTGCATGACTCTACATGTATGACCTAAATCATATGGTTTATCCTCTCAGGGAGGAGAGGGGGAAGAATTTGGTATCCCAAATTTTAAGAAATCATATGTTAAAAATTGTTTTTACATGTAATTGGGGAAAAGTAAAAGACTTTTCAAAAAAAGATAGAATTTTGTGATTCTGTAAATACTACAAAAGAATAGCTTAGATATCTCAGCTAAGATTCCCTCGACAATAATTATTAGATCATGTGTAGAGAGCTGGAAGAAACATTCAATGTTATCTATCTTAATGCCAAAATGAAGATTCAGATAATCTAACTGATCCCCAAAGTGGCAGAGTCAACCCGGGTCCTCTGACTTCAAATCTAATGCCTTTTTCCTAGGTGGTGGACTTGAAGTCAGGAAGACCCAAGTTCAAATTCCACTGCAGATGCTTATTAGCTGAGTGACCATTTAGAAGTCACTTAACTTCTTGTTCCCTAAGTTTCTTCATCCATAAAATGGAGATAATAACACTTACTTCACAAAGCTGTTATGAAGAACAACTGGGTAAAACCTGAAATGTAATATCATTGTGGTTACCATTCATCATCATCATTAATAATAATATAATAGCTGGCTAATACTGGGATAGGAAAAGGGATAAAAATGTTAAGAAACAGCTTATTTAAATTTTGTAGAATGGTATAGACAATGAAAAGCTCTATCCCTAAAGCACCACTCCAAGAAATTTCAACGAATAGTCTGACATTCTGAAATGTCATCATTCCTATGGTAAGAATATATATTCTGGGGCAGCTAGATAGTGCAGTGGATAGAGCACTGGCCCTGGAATCAGAAGGTCCTGAGTTCAAACCCAGCCTCAGACACTTATTTGCTGTGTGACCCTAAGCAAGTCACTTAACCCCAATTGCCTCACCAAAAAAAAAAAAAAAAAAAAAGAATACATATTCTTCCATAATCTGACACTCCTCTGATTTTAATTTATACCATAATACACTAACTGTCACCCTTCAGTCTTTTTTTTTTTTTTTGGTGAGGCAATTGGGGTTAAGTGACTTGCCCAGGGTCACACAGCTAGTAAGTGTCAAGTGTCTGAGGCAGGATTTGAACTCAGATACTCCTGAATCCAGGGCCAGTGCTTTATCTGCTGCGACATCTAGCTGCCCCCACCCTTCAGTTTTAACAAGTTAATCTGCCTCCCTACATACCTAAACTGCTTTGAAAATATAGTCCTAAAAGGAAATTAACCTCAAAATCAAATATCAATTCAAATGTGCATTAATCAAAGGAATATAAGACATAGGTCAGAGTAATGAATATAGTCCTTAATTGCCAAGAGTTAGCTTTATAAAAACTAATACTCAACAGGACACAAAAGACACTGAGAGGTCGTATATGAATGTTAATAGCCCAAATTTCTTTCAGTTTATAAATTCTTTTTTTTCTTAATTCTACTTTGTTAAAAATTACACACACCTTAAAATGGAAATAAGGATATGGTTAACAAAAGTACTATTCCTTCCCATATCCAAGTCTTTTATCTCTAGCTAAAGATGTCAAATAGTCCAATTCCAAAAAAGGAAGTTTGCCTAAGATAATATGGGTCACTTTTCATGCCTAAAGCATGCTTAAATATACAAACCAAAAATGCTGAGCAAGGTTACAGAGCGCATCTTCAATCATTCCCTGGCCTTAAGGATTTGCCTCCACTAATTTATAATGACCTACGAGTCTTTAACTGACCCTAGGTCTTCAAACAATTTCTTCTAATTCTGTAATTTAGCCGTACACAGTGAAAAGGTCACTGAATTTAGGCCAAAGGGTCAGAACACATAGAGCTGCCAGAAATAATTCTATGCAGGGCTGGTCACATCCCAATCTCCTTGTGAAACATGTGTTCACATACAGGCATGCAAACGCGCAAAAAGACCATGTATAAAACCTGAAGGAAAAAAAAAACCCAAAACTGGTATATAAGGCCTCATTTGGGAGAAGGGGGGCTGGGGTGGGGAAACATTTCTGGCTTCAGGTGTTGGTAATTATCCCTCCTTCTGGCTTCCTACAGTGAGTGACTCCTTCTCTGCCAATTCTACTGCATCCAACTAGGCTATGTTTGACCTAAGAAACAGAAGTACAGGATGGAACTCACAGTAAAAACAAAAACAAAGCCCTTTAATTAAAATTACTTTCTAGAATATATAATTCTAAATAGGGTGAGGAGGGGGAAGGAGGAAAAAGGAACATTAAAAAGATTTTCTAGAGTGTATGCTTCTACATGGGACAGGGGAAGAAAATGCAGCTTTTATGAGATTACTTACTAGGTTCATGAAAAATAAGTTCAGAATTATAGACTTTTTAAGCTAGAAGGAAACTTAAAGATCACAGATTCAGAGATACAAGGGCCTCAGAGGCCATCTGTGATACTCCTTCCCCACCTCATCTTAGATATGAAGAAAATAAGGCCTGGAGAAATGAAATAACCCACCTATGGTTACCCAGCTAGCTAGGCCGACCAGTGGCAGAACAAGCTCCCCTGACCCTCTAGCATCCCAGAGGTTCTGGTGGAAAGGGCAAATGAAATCAAGTGTTCCTTTATGTTAACAAATAGATAACTTCCTTTATGGATTTATGGCTCCAGACTCCCATTGTAAATCTGGAGAAATAGAATGAAATATGTTCGACAAGCTTAGTAAATCGTGCCCTCTACCCATACAAAATACTCGAGACAATATAACTGTATTACATATAACTATATTATAGTGACATATAACTACATTAAAAATTCTGTTTTTAGTTTAAACACAAAGACGTTTTAAATGTCAAAAGGCAGAATTAATTTGCCTATGTGATAAAAATAACTATATGATAAAATAACATATCAAGATGGAAATAATTTTTAATTCTTTTTTTGGGGGGGGTGAGGCAATTGGGGTTAAGTGACTTGCCCAGGGTCACACAGCTAGTAAGTGTTAAGTGTCTGAAGCCGGTTTTGAACTCAGGTCCTCCTGGATCCAGGGCTGGTACTCTATCCACTGGGCCACCTAGCTGCCCCTGGAAATCATTTTAAAGAAAAAATGAAGTAGAACGGTAATCCATGAAAATGTCTTTGAAAGACAGTGATAATTATATTGAGTAGAAGGACAAAAATAAAAGTATTTCATTTCCATAAGTTCACCAGGATCTACCTGCAATTTAAATAGAAGTAAAATATCAATATTTTAATTTGATATCCATTCTTATCTAATTGCTACCCTTCAGCCAACACAAGGAATCATTCCTTGTTTTTCTATGGATTTGTGGGATATGCAAAGAATCATAAAAAGAAATGGCATTAGATGGTAATGAAAAAAAATCTTTGAATTCCAGGTTTATAAGCTTTTTGCTTTTCTATTTACCAAAAAAGATTAAATTGTCATCATATCTTTCTGCTGTTTTAAAACTTAATCTAGAAGAAATATTCTTGTAAATATATGGAGGAAGGGAGGGAGAGAGAAGGGGAGAGAGAGAGAGAGAGAGAGAGAGAGAGAGAGAGAGAGAGAGAGAACAAAGAAACCCAATTTAGACTTGGAAGCTTAGTCAACTGCATTTACAAAAACAAGGATTATGGAAAGACAAACAAACCCAACAACTTATTTAAACAAATTGCTGAATCATTTAGAGTCTGTAGAATCTAAATGCTTAATTTTAAAGAGTGTGTATAAAAGGTCTTAAGCTTATTCCTTAAGAAGTATACACATACACCAAAAATTATTAAGCACTAAACAAATGCAATGCTACTGAAATTACTAACTTTAATAACATCAGGATTCTAACTATCCTTTCCTAATTAACACCAGCATGTTCTCAGAGGCTGAGTTTGGTACTAAGATATGTCGCTTACAGTTTTCTGTCTCATAGTATTCTTTATCACCCCTCTGAACAAAAAACACCTTAAGTTGCATAAATTTTAACAGTAGCTTGATAGTCTTTTCACTGGGATAATGTAGATAGTTAATCATAGAAAACTAAAGCCTTAAATAATGGAACATATTGACAGAACCCACCCCAAGTAAACACAGGAAAGGTCTAATTAATCTTAGGGACAGTCAATTTTTGCTTGATTTTGAAAAAAATTTCCAACCCTGACAGAATCTAATGGTTATAACAGAAAAGAAATGTACAAAGAGGTTCATTTTCAAATGCCAAATGAATGATGATTCCCCTTCCCAGTCTATAAGTAGATCATCTGACTCTGAATTCATTCAGTCCAGTCATAAAAGTAGTGGTTTCCTGTAGGCCACCAGTTATTACTGGGGAAAAAATCTTTCACAAGCCATTTATAAAAGTAAAGCTTAAGAAAATATTTTTAAATATATTTTTGCCAGAGGGAGTACATGTTCCAAGTACTTTTCTTTAAGAAATGTGTGTGTATGTATACACACACACACACACACACACACATATGTATATCTTCCAACATCTGCTGTATGACAATTTGGGAGTCTCAGTTTCTCTTTTTGTAAAATGAGAAAATCTTTATGGTTTACAGGAAAGCAAAAGTGACAAATGATATAACACTGAAAAAATTCCTATGCAAACACAAAACAGTGACATGTCATTATTTAATTTTTCCACTTCATTATAAAGGAAAACAAATATTTCCAAATTTAAAACTTTTCCCAGGACATTCTAAGGAAGCTTCCCTCTAAATTAAACTTCTAACATGATAATAGTGAATATAACATACTAAACATACTTCTGTTTAAGTGAAGGGATCAAACTATAGTTTTAGATAGATAACTAGATAGAGATAGAGATAGAGATAGAGATATAGTTCAATATATATAGTTCAAACTATACATAGTACAATTTACTCAGAATAGTAAAAATTAAAGGCAACATAACTTAAAGTCTGATTCAATATGCAATTACTGTTCAAAGCTTTCCCTTAATTTACCTACTGTAATTAACAAATAGGTACAAACACAATTCAGTATCTACAAACTGCTGACAGAGTGTAACATTCAACAACCAAAATTGTTTAAAAGTTACCAGTCAGGAAATTCCAAGTAAGAGGAAGAGAAGAGAGCCTATCTATTCACAAGAACCAAATTTGGCTTGAAATCCCAAGCATTAGACGTCACTGACAGCATTCCTTCCCCAAATGCACAAGGGGGTAAAAATACCCTTTTGCTACATGACCTCTGACCTTCTGCTGGCCTAATCCTTCTTCCTGGCCCCCAGTAATGCTACTTCTCAGTTTACCACTTTACAAATGGCACAAAAAAGGGGCCTGCAATCAGAGCTATAACTAGCAAAGTTTGTACCAAAGGCAGGGTTAGAGGGCCAATCACCTGGGGAGGAAGGTAAAAAGCCCATGATGTAGAATTTTGTGATTTCTAGGCTGCTTAAGAATTGGTTAGGCTTGGAGCAGCTAGGTGGTGCAGTGGATAGAGCATTAGCCCTGGAGTCAAGAGGACCTGAGTTCAAATCTGAGCTCAGACACTTGACACTTACTAGCTTTGTGACCTTGGGAAAGTCACTTGACCTGTTGCCTCATCAAAAAACAAGAATTTGTCTGGTTTGAAGAGGGTGTGAGAGAGGAACTGCCAAGGACACAGTGAGGCTTCTAGGCTACTAAAAGGGTTGGCTTCTTCTGGAAAGAGCAGAAATTAGGAGGCAGAAGGAACCACCACTCCCAAGAGACTAGGGAAGAGCTGGGGGTGCAGGTGTGGGGAAAAGGGGCAAGCCCAAGGTTGATGCTGAAGGGGGTCTCTAAATTCTACCACCTGGAGCAAATTGGGGGCTCTGCCTAGAATGGTCCAACAGCGGCTCCAGCACAAGATGGGGGCAATGTATTTTAATTTAAGGAGCCCAGGACACGAAGCCTAACCGAGCTTCCTCCCAATGACCTGTTGTCATTTGAAGCCTGAAATCATACTATTTTTAATTCTGTCCCAAGTATTATTTTCCCAAGAATCTACCTTTAAAATACATACACAAAAAAATTCCTGTCAAATTAGTACAAACAAGGTTTCAGATGGTTTTCCTCTAACAGTGATTCTTTTTTGTTTGTTTGTTTTTGTTTTTTTAGTGAGGCAATTGGGGTTAAGTGACTTGCCCAGGGTCACACAGCTACTAAGTGTCAAGGGTCTGAGGCTGTATTTGAACTCAGGTCCTCCTGAATCCAGGGCTGGCTCTCTATCCACTGCGCCACCTAGCTGCCCCTCTAACAGTGATTCTTAACCTAGGCTCTTTGGATTAAAAAAAAAAAATGTGCTGAATGTATTTCAATAATTGATTTACTTTGTATTTTCATTTTATGCATTTAAAAAGACTATTCTGAGAAGGGGTCTATAGGCTTCACCAGACTGCCAGAAGGGTCCACAACACAGAAAAGGTTAAGAAATCACACAGACCAAAAACACCTCGGTCAGCACAGTAATACTGAGAACACGGAGGCAGGGGGAAGAGAGACTTTAAAAAAATGGTAATGGAAACTAAAAACAAATTTTATCCACAATTTTCCCTAGGGTGGGCCCTGCCAAAAGAATTATGGTCAGCTATGCCCACAAACCTCAGCCCTCTCTGATGCCTGTAGCCTGAACCAATGACTAAGCAGAGCCACGTTACTGCAGCACGTCTATGTTATACATCGATGAATCAAAAGGCTTCTATTAATGAATAAATTTAGTCATTTAGTCAGTATTATGTGTCAAGCATTACTAGGAATACAAATAGAAAAAGAAGGCAGTTTCTGCTCTCAAAGAGCTCACATTCTAATTGGGGAAGTTAACACGGGTAGGAGACTTCAACTGCAGGGCAGATGGAAAGCCCTGGGAGACCTTCGGATGCATCAGGGTGGTCTGCTCCAGAGGAGTGGCCCACCACCATTAGGGAGCAGGGAGCAAGTGTAAGGGTGGATTGTGCTGGGTGCTGAGATATAGAGACAAATGCTAAGCATCATTGTCATCATTTTCATCAATGCAAGGTCTGCAAAGGACTTTACAAATATTATCTCCTTTTATCCTCATAATAACTGGGGAAAACAAGTGCTATTATCATCTCCATTTTACAGAGGAGGAAACTGAGGCACAGAGGAGTTAAGTTCCTTGCCCGGGGTCACAAATCCAGCCCGTCCGAGACCAGATTTGAATTCAGGACTTCTTGATTCCAAGTCCAACACTATGTACTGCCTAAATTTATATAGGGCTTTAAAGTCTGCAAGTGCTTTACAGATATTTTATACCTTCAAAGAGCTTATTTATAATCTGTATGGATACAAAGGGGGCAATTTCTACGTTCTTCCCCCACAAACATACAAGTTACAGACTGCTATCATTCAAATCTCTGCCCTATTGGGATAACCAGAAATAGTATCTCAGTAAAGATGTGGAAAGTGGGAAAAGTAGAAAAACGGATCTCAAGAGAGAAAGCATCTCACCAAAAGTCTACTGAAGAATGGGTAATTCAATCTGTCCAGCATTTGACCCATTAAAATATTGTATGCATGCATAACTCAAAAACAATGAATAAACTAGGATTTCACAACAGAAAGTTACAAATCTCCAAATATCTTCAGCTGGCCGGAAAAACAGGAATTAGAATCATGAACTACATGTGCAAACAAAACTTATCCAAATATGTCAAAGCAAACTCTAACATAGTGAAATATATCATCATGCTAAATTAGGACAGGTGGAACAAACTTGAAAGATTTACAATATGAACCAGTAACACACTATTTTCTAAGAACCAGCCTTGCTAAAAAAAAGTAGATAGGCCCATTCCCAAAAGGTTAGCTGCCAAATGATGAATTGTTTTGGCCAGAACAATTCACGTAACTATTTCCTATGATACAGAGAGCTTTAGATCCATGTTGTTGGAATAAGGATCCACATGGATGAAATCACAGATTTCTTGAATTAGAGTATCATAACATTTTCTAAGAAATAGGATATTTGGGGAAGGGAGAAAATATAAAATTTCTAACTGCATTTTCATAAATGCATAAAATATTTTGCAAATATTTCATTTCCTAATTTTTAGAACATTCTTTTTTTTTTTTTGGTGACGCAATTGAGGTTAAGTGACTTGCCCAAGGTCACACAGCTAGTAACTGTTAAGTGTCTGAGGTCAAATTTGAACTCAGGTACTCCTGACTCCAGGGCCGGTACTCTATTCACTGAGCCATCTAGCTGCCCCCTAGAACATTCTTAAAGATAATCTAAACCTAATTTACCTAGAGGTTATCAAAATATTGGAGAAAATTTTTCATGTTATCCTGGAAAAGATGAGATTTGGGTTATATGACAGTCTAAGGAGGCAGTTTAATAACTTGCCAAATGATGAGGCACAAAACATAATCATTAATGTTTCCCTGCCAACTTGAAGGAAGGTCTCCAGCGAAATGAAGAGGGACTGGTGCTTGGCCCCATAACAGGCATCAGAGGAATGCTTACCAAGTTTGCAGATGGATTAAGAGGCCAAATTTAATCAAATGAAATTTAATAAGGATACAGGTGAGGTCTTGCACTTAAGTCCAAACAATGAAAATCACAAGTATGAAATGAAGCTGTGACTAGACCAGTTCATCTGCTAAAAAGCCAGGGGATTTAGTGAACTCTAAGCTCACCATGAGTTGGCATTGTGATGTTGCAGCCAAGAAAGCGAATGAGATCTTAAATTGCATTAATGAAGACAGTGCCCAGACCTGAGGGACTTGGGGGCAGGGGGGGACAGGAGGTGACAGCTCTGCTCTGTTCTGCCCTGTGTAGACCCTCTCACTAATACTGCGGTCAATTCTGGTCACTCCATTTTAGGAAGACGTCCAAGGTAGGGCAACCAGAGCTAAGGACTTTGAATCCGGCCATAGAAAGATCTAGTGAAAGAAAGAGGGATGATTATCATGGAGAAGACCAACTTTTACAATCTTCAAGTAAGCATCTCTCTACCAACTTGGCCTCAGACATCAGAAACAGGAGCAACGGATGCCACCACCTCCATAAGACCCTTCCTGATGCCCCCAGCTTCTAGAAGTACCAGGTCTTTGCCTGGTATGTATTTTATATCTTCTTGGATGTGTACGTTATATCTCCCTCTAGAATGTAAGCTCGTTGAGGGCAAAGGCTCTCTCATTTCTAACTCTGTATCCACAGAGCCTTATCTACTCAATAATGCTCATTGGTTGAGGTTGCAAAGAACCAAATCTAGGCTTTATGTCAGAGATAAAAACCAAAAAAACTCCTTAACAAATGGAGTTATCCAAAATCTGTTTCCCTTCACTTGATGTCTTCAAATGATCATTTTTCAGGTTTTTAACAATGGGGATTCTTCTTCAGCTATGGGTTGGACTAGAAAGCCTTTGAGATCTCTTTTCCACTCCAAGACTCTGTGTATCAGAGAAACTTTTGAAAAATAGAATTTGATGGGGCAGCTAGGTGGCACAGTGGATGAAGCACCAGCCCTGGATTCAGGGGGACCTGAGTTCAAATCCGGCCTCAGACATTTGAAACTGTGTGACCCTGAGCAAGTCACTTAACACTCATTGCCCCGCCAAAAAAAAAAGAAAAAGAATGTACTGATATAAAATGTATAGGTTGTATTTTTTAAAAGTTCACATTGTGCCAAGAAGTGTTCCAAAGGATACCAATATAGTTAGTTATGCATATTTTGTAGTTTCAAAAAGATGGGGGAAAAATCCATGTGAAATTATATTCAAACATTCTAGTCCAGAGATTATTAATTCTTTGATACATATTTTTGGAGGAGCATCATGAATAGAAGAAGTGATTCAAAGAGAAAAAAGGAAATTGAATAGAAGGAGAATTGGCTAATCAAGTTCTAATGGGCATATTTATACATGCTCTATAGCAAAGCTTCTTAAACTGTGGGTGTCCACCCAGGGTAACTGAATGTGGGAGCTGTGAAAAATCTGGCAGTAAATGTTTGATTTGTATACTTATTACACACACACACCCACGGTTGTGCAAAAATTTCTCAGGTGAAAAGAGGTCAAGAGTGGAAAAAGTTTAAGAAGTCCTGCTCTATCACCAAAAAACCCCCCAAAAAACCATTCTTGGGGCAGCTAGGTGGTGCAGTAGATAGAACACTGGCCCTGGATTCAAGAGGACCTGAGTTCAAATCTGGCCTCAGACACTTAACACTTACTAGCTATGTGACCCTGGGCAAGTCACTTAACCCCAACTGCCTCACTAAAAAAAACCCAACAACAACAAAAACAAACAAAAGAAGAAGTCCTGCTCTATAGTACATAATAATCTAACAATTATACACACACACACACACACACATATATAACTTTTTAAATTTAGGAACGCCTTGATCTTTTTCATCCATGTGACCATATGTGTGTGTGTGTGTGTATTTATTTATTCCCCCTTCATACAGAATCCTCTTTTTCTGTTCTGCTGTGTATATGCTCTTATGTATTTTATTTAAAAATAAATAAAAGATTTAATTAGATTTTTTTTAAAAATGTAAGGTACTAAGGGAATATTCCACTATAGAAGTCCACTAAGGCTTCTGGGTTTAGAGAACCTTTCACCTGCCCTCATCTTATCCTTTCATCCCTAGTAACTTTCATCCTCTATCTCTTTTATCGTTTGTGACTAAACTCCTTGAAAAGGCTATCTACGATTGGGGTCTTTACTTTCTCTCTTCTCAATCGCTTCTTAACCCCTTACAATCTGATTTCTGAAACTGCTCTCTCCAAAGTTACCAATGATCTCTTTATGGCCAAATCCAGCAGCCTTTTCTCAGTCCTCATTCTCCTTGACCTTTGACACTATTGATCATTCTCTTCTCCTTGACACTCTCTCTCCCTGTTTGCCTCTTGCCTATCAGACCACTTGCAACCTCAACCAATGAGCATTTATTGAGTAGATAAGGCTCTGTGGATAGGTGTCCTTAAGGGATCTGTCCTGAGCTCTCTTCTCATCTCTCTCTATATTAGCTGATTTAGTGGTTTCATCAGCTGACCATCCCTACCTACTCTGATGATTCTCAAATCTACCAATCCTGCCCTAAGCTCTCAGCTGACCTCCTATCTCACATCTTGGCCTGGATGTCCAATAGACATCTTAACACTCAATATGTCCAAAACAGAACTTATTACTTTTCCCCCTGAAGTTGCCCCCTCTCCAGATCTCCATGTTACTATAGAAGACACCACCATCCTCCTAGTCCCCCAGACTCCCTAAGGACTCCTCATTATCTTTTTTTTTTTTTTGGCGGGGCAATGAGGGTTAAGTGACTTGCCCAGGGTCACACAGCTAGTAAGTGTCAAGTGTCTGAGGCTGGATTTGAACTCAGGTCCTCCTGAATCCAGGGCCAGTACTTTATCCACTGCACCACCTAGCCACCCCCCTCCTCGTTATCATTTATCACCCTTATACAATGTCTTGCCAAGGCCTGTTAATTTCACCCCTGCCATACAACTCCTCCTCTCTTCTGACACTGCCGCCACCACCTCACATACGTACAGTCCCATATCATCTCAAGCCTGGACTTTTGCAACAACCAGCTGGTGAATCTGCCTGCTTCAAGTCTCTCCCCACTGCAATCCATCTTCCATTCAGCCACTAAAGTGTTTTTCCTAAAGCACAGGTCCAATCACATCATCTCCCCTACTCAGTAAACGTCAGCAGCTCCCTTTTACCTCCAGGATCAAATATAAAATTCTGTTTACCATTCAAAGTCCTTCGTAACTTAGCCCCCTCGAATCTTTCCTTCTTATACTTTGTCGTTCGATTGTTTTTCAATCATATCTGACTCTTCATGACCCCATTTGTGGTTTTCTGGGCAGAGATATTGGAGTAGTCTCCCATTTCCTTCTCCAGCTCATTTTACAGAGGAGGAAACTGAGGTCAAGGGCGTTAAGTGACTTGCTCCACCCAGCTACCCCAGTTTTGATTTGAATTTTTTTTGGGGGGAAGGGCAATCAGGATTAAGTGACTTGTCCATGGTTACACAGCTAGTAAGTGTCTGAGGCCATATTTGAACCCAGGAAGATGCGTCTTCCTGACACTGGGCCTGGTGCTCTACCCACTTTGCCACCTATCTGCCCTTCTTAAACTTGACTCCTCTACCTACTCTTCAGTCCAGTGCCACTGGCCCAAAACACTGCATCCCTGCTCCAGCATTCTTTGGAATGCTCTCCTGCCTCATCTCTGCTTACTGGTTTCAGTTAAGTCTCAACTAAAATCCCATCTTCAACAGGAAGCCTTTCCCAACCCCTCTAAAATTTAGTGCCTTCTCTCTTTTAAGTACTTCCTATTTTTCCTGTATGTGGTTTGTTTGGACATATTTATTTATTGTCTCCCCCATTAGACTATGAGCTCCCGGAGGGCAGGGACTGCCTTTTGCCCCTCTTCTGTCTCATCAGCACTTATCACAGGGCTGAGCACACAGCAGGTCTACTTGGCTTAGAGTGAGGAAACATTTGGGAGTTAAACCCGCCTTTTCCTCTTTCAAGCCATGTGACCACATGCACATCTATAAAATGGCCAGTGCCATGCAGTCAATCAACAAGCATTCATTAAACATCTACTGTGTCCAGGCACTATTTTGTGCTGGAAATACAAAGAAAGACCAAAGGGGGCAGCTAGGTGGTGCAGTGGATAAAGCACTGGCCCTGACTTCAGGAGGACCTCAGTTCAAATCCGGGCTCAGACACTTGTCACTTACTAGCTGTGTGACCCTGGGCAAGTCACTTAGCCCTCACTGCCCTGCAAAGAAGAAGAAGAAGGAGAAGAAGAAGAAGGAGAAGAAGGAGAAGAAGAAGAAGAAGAAGAAGAAGAAGAAGAAGAAGAAGAAGAAGAAGAAGAAGAAGAAGAAGAAGAAGAAGAAGAAAGAAAGAAAGATAGACCAAAAATAGCCCTTGCTTTCAAGGAGCACTACTAACATTGAGGGGTATCAAGAAAGGTTTTTTTAAATAGAAAGTGGGATTTTAGATGGGCCTTGAATAAGTCGATAGTAATATGCTCTCTGGTTCCTCCACCCTTTATAAGGAATCAACACATAACTCTATGACCCTAAGAAATACACTAAGAATAACTGGGTAAAGGAGCAAAGAAAGGGTAGAAGAGGAAAATTTGTCATAAAAAGGACCTTTTCAAGTCTTGCACTGTTTACCCTACAATGAAGGGTCAGTCAATCTGACTTCAGAATTTAAAACCTGATCTGGCTCTTTCTTACCTACAAAAACTTTTTCTAAATTTATCAAGAATCAGGAAAGGTTCATTTAATAAATCCAAAGAATGGGAGTCTAGAAGTATCTTGCATAACAGATCATAAAAAAATCCCAGATCCCAGTATTTCAACCTTAGTATGCATTTTAACAACTAAGTATACACAAATGTACAATACTTATGGTAACTTCATCATGTGGAAGATCAAATTATGCCCAAAATGTGGCTTTGGATTTTGCAACAAGTCTTCTAGTTCTCCTTATAAAATATGTTGGCAAAGACCATAAACCTTACTCGACTACAATGAAACCCATCTCCACATTCCATGGCTTTAGGGCAATTCCAAGACTATGGGGTCATAAAAAGGCAGACCTCAAACTCCTGCAGCCAAGTAGTCATTTGAAGGATGGGAAACTGGAGACAATAACATTTGATCATGCTGTTATAGTCATCTGAAGGCTCATTAGAAAAAGTCTGCAGAGCTTCCTATTCTTACCTTAAGAATTAATTCAAGAAAGACATACTAAAGTTATACCAGGAAAAAGATGTCCAACGTCCATATGGAATGTCAATATTTTACAACAGATATAGTTTAACATTCAAGTATTGCTACAACCAAATCTCTATAAAAGAAAAATGTTTACAAACCCTAAAGAATAGAACATTTGTCTGCTACACTAAAATTCTAGTGCAACAAAAAAGTCTTGAGTCCCAGGATTTGACTGACATAGAGCCATTTTCATTAAAGAGAATTACGTGGGTTTGTAACCCACAGAAATAATAAAAAAATTATATTTCCTACAATTATGTAGACCATAAATATCAAGGCCTCTAAATAAATTTTTGTTCATTTTAATTTAAACTGAGAGGCACTGAATTGGGTGGATTAAGGGATGGTTTTAATTTGAGATCATATCAGGATACTGGAAATTATGGAATCTGGTGTTCATTGAAATTTTTCATAATAATCTGGCATAACTGATCTGTTAAAATATAATACAAAAATGAATGTTCATATAAGGGAGTAATAGAACAGCTTTATGCATGGTGGAATGTGTTAGAGTAACTCAACATAACACAAATTAATAATTTTGTGACACATTCATAAAGTCATCTATCAGACAAATAAATAAACATAGCATTTTTTACTAGACAGTATCATGGGTCATATTTAACCTGAATCACAAAGAGTTAAAAATAATTACAAGGTGCTGTCACAACCCAGCAGAGTAGAATCCACATTCTCTCCTTCCCTCCATTCTCCCCTCCCCCCCCATTCCAAAATGAACTGCATGCCCCAGTGCACAAGGCTGCAGAAGGTCACTGGAGATTGCAAAGACTTTTGTAATAGAACAGAAATAACTCGGCTGCTTTGTTGCCATATTCTCTTTTAATCAGCATGTTCGAAAACCTTTAATTAGCACTCTGGCCACGAAAGAAAAGCATTTCTAATTTGCCAGGAGAGAAGAGGGGTGAGGAACCCACATATGTACACAACGTTCTGTCATATCAGGATCACAATGTGGGACTTTTTAAATGATCAGCCCAGTAGGCTAAAAAACATTAAAAAGAAAACAAGTCACCTTGTTTTCTCCTCCTATTAACAAAAAACAATCAACGTATTTATTGATGAATCCAGCTACAGTAGAGTATCCACAAACAAGGAAGTTCCTTAATCTTGTTTTTTAGATAATGGCAGCAAAATGAAAACAATCGTGTGCAATGTTTAATACAAAATAATACTTCCGAAACAAGACTTCGTCTTCAAGTATCGTCACTTTACTCATCAAAACAATTCAATAGCAGAAAAGCTACTATGCTAAAAACAAGCACAAATCATTAAAAAATAATTTCCACATGGATAAAAATGTCCACAATTTCATCAAATTTTGAAAAGGATTTAAACTGAAAAGGTGGCATTCAAATTGATCTCCCTTGGAACACTTCATGAAAGAGGAAAGAGGGACAAGAATTGATTAAAAATTCAAACATGATTTATGGAGCTCTTTCACCAAAACAAACATTAATACGTCACATGTAATAGTTTGTAAACGACTGGGCAAGGTAAATGGTGGAGAGAGCATTGCCATTTTATGAATGAAAGAAAATAATTTAAATAAATCAAGTGAGTTGTCCAAGGTCACATAATTACTGCTGGGAGCCTGGGGGAGGAATTCAAACTCAAGTCCTTTACAAATTCATTCTTCTTTCCATTCATACAATGCTTTTCATGTATATATTTTTTGAATGGATGAATGAGGGGCAGCTAGGTGGCTCAGTGGACAGAACACCAATCCTGGAGTCAGGAAAACCTAAGTCCAAATCCCATCTCAGACACATATTAGTCATTTGACCCTGGGCAAGTCCCTTAACCCCAAATGCCTCCAAAAAAAAAAATGAATGAATGGAGGATTTAAGCCTAGTCTTAAACTAAAAAAATCAAGTAAGTCATACAACTTGTCAAATCAATTAATAGGGAGTCTAGCTACCACTAAATCTAGTATGGCAGCAATGGAGCAAAACATAGTATGTACTAAAACATTAGAATGGAATATTCTCTCAAAAATATGTAAACAAAATACGTATTTTATATATGTATGTATGTATATATATATATATACACACATATCTATATTATTAAAAAATAGCAAACAGACAATTCTCAGAAGAATGTTTGAGTTTTGGTTATTTCCCTGTTTACCATCATCTCCACCAGCAGCAGAGGATATATACTATATGAAATGAGGATCTGTTTCCCCATTTATAAAATGAGAGGGGTCAGATTTTATAAGATCTCTTTCCAACTCCAAAATTCTCTGATTCCCTAAGTGACCAACATGGAATTTTGAGGGCAGAAAGGGACCTCAGAAAAACATCTCATTCAACCAATTTCTCATTTTACAGCTGAGGAAACTGAGGCACAGAGACTGAGTCATCAAAGTCACACAGCTAATTAGTGATAAAGCTGGGGAAGAACTCAGTGTTCAGCCCACTGTCTTTCCCATCATGTAAAGTGGCACTTTCACCTCAAATAAGATGTTTGGGGGCAGCTAGGTGGCGCAGTGGATAAAGCACTGGCCCTGGATTCAGGAGTACCTGAGTTCAAATCCGGCCTCAGACACTTGACACTTACTAGCTGTGTGACCCTAGGCAAGTCACTTAACCCTCATTGCCCCACACACACACACAAAAAGATGTTTAGGGACAAAATTTGAAATTGATCACTAAAAATGGTGGCTTGGTAAGATCTGTGTACTTCTTTATCCTCATCATTCTTTCTGGATAGCTAATAACTTGCTATATGTCCATGTCATAAGAGACAAACCTTCCCCAGTACCAATGGTGGGTGTACTCAATAAATGGTTTCATTCACAGAAAGACTTCTCTCTACCAATTAAGCACCACATGATGCAATTAACATCTGTTTAAAAGCTGTAAAATTATGCTTACACTAGAGATGGTCAAAGGCATGTTGAAGTCCTTGCCACCTTGAAGTCGAAAGCCCCAAGGAGCTGGGCCAACCAAGGATACACTGTAGTTGCTCATGGCTCTTGCAGTTCAAAGTCCACTTGCAGGTAATAAAAGCACCTGTGAAGGATAATTAAAGAACTAATTAAACAGTTTATTGAAAAACCTAAGTCATCCTTAAGTAATCTACTTAAAAACAATATAATAATGTTTTGGAGTGGGGTGTGTGTGTGTGTGTGTGTGTGTGTGTGTGTGTGTGTGTGTGTAAAATGGGAGCTATATTAAACCGTCATAAATTTCCATCTAAGAAAAAGAATCCAAGAGTTTATATGTAATTACTACAGGTCTGCCAGTTTCCATAGTATGAAAATTCCACTCCAGAATATATTTCTAGACATGAACATTTTACAACTTGCTGCAATCCAATTTTATTCCATGTGGCTTCTTTTATAAAATTGTAACTGAAAGTGCTTTGCAGTCTTCTTTTAATGCATATACAAAAAGAACAAGATTCTATTTCATACTTAATTTCAGATGATCTCCCAACACCCACCCACCTCATACATTCTTTCGACTTCAGTTGGCAAGAGGCCTTCAGTTCAATATCAGTTGAATTCTGAGTTCCCCTATAAGACATGTGAGGGGTGCTACAGCCTATAAATCAGAAGGATTCAGTACCCTGCTTTTCAAATATTACATTCTTCCTAATTGCTTTCTATTAAAAAAATACAATTTTCACACTATGTGCTGCAGTCTGTTGTTTGTAGGGCTTTTGCCAACTGTCAAAAGTCTACATCAACTTTTTCCTCAAATAATAGGCAATGCTGTGCTACAATGACATTTTAGCTGGGGTCTTGGAGGGGAGGGGGAAAGAGAGAAAGTGAGAGGGAATTCAAGCCCCTGGAAAGGTTATGGGAGCAATCCAATCTACCACAAGGCTAGAAGACTGGATTCAAATACAAGCTCAGCTACTTACTACCCTGTTTATTAAGTGGACCAGTCACTTAAATCCCCTGGGCCTCAGTTTCCTCATTTGTAAGATGGGGTTTCGACTTGATGACCTTGAAGACCTTGCCAGTTCCAGGATTCTATGATTACTATAAAGCATTGCAGGTAAGATTCTAGATGATCAATACAGGAAATTAGGGGAAAATCACAACCTAGAAGATAAAATGCTTTCAAGTTCCCGTTTTAACACTATTAGTCCAAGGTTGCATTTTATTCTACAAAAACAAAGTCTGAACACTTATATGTTTTGGGAGTAGGAGGAAGGTTTAAGCCACATTGATTTTTTTTTTTTAAGCAACCATTCAAAGACATAAAAATGAGGGGGAACATGTGTGTGTGTGTTTGTGTAGTCACTTCCCTTGTAGTGATGAGACTGCTGGCCAATTTTGAGCATTTACAACATTTCAGACACCCACTTCTAAAATATTTTTCCAGGAGCTTCAGAGATCTACATTTCTGTACCCATGATATCATATTCATAATCATAATTACATGTATGAACCATTGAAGGTCCTAAAACCAAAAACTGCCTGCCTACTTCAAAGTGGTTTCTGCTTTCCATAAAGGAAAAGTGAGCACAAAATACGAGGAAATCTTGGAAGATGCCCAGCCCTGGATCAAAGCTAAACAGATGAAAATTAGGTTACAGACTACACTACTTTTTTAGCCACAGATAAATAATATTGAATTAGGGCTAAACTATGGTCAAAGAGCATAGTTTATACATCCCTGTTTATATATAGTTTATATATCCTTGTACAACTGGAAGAATTGCTGTGTACATATGAGGATATTACCCAAGTGCAAAAAAAAAAAAGCAGTAAGCAGTGATAGGCAAGTTTGTATTTCTCCCTTTCTGAAGAAGGAATTCTTTGCTGTGATTGTTAAGGAAAGGTGATAACAGAAAACACATACTGATGTCTTCCTACACCACTTAAAAAATTGACCTTGTATTTTACAGGTACAAATAGATCTAATTGGTTCCATTTCCTCTGATCTTTAGTATTCTTTGCATGAAAACTCATATAATATGAACATAAGTGTGTGCAATTAGTTAATTTGAGGTTTCTTTTCTCTTCTTCCTTCACTATTAAACATTTTGTATCAGCCATGTCAAAGAAGATATTCCTTCTACTTTCATTTTCTGTGTTTTACTGTGTATTTTAGCTCACTTTAAAATATATTTGTCTTATTATTGCTATTTCTCAGGTTATCTTATGACAGTTCCCCCCAAAACTTAACCTATCAAGCAGACAGGAAATTAAATTTTAAAATGTAAAAAATGTTGGATTTTTGTAGGTCTCTGGGTTCCTTTCTTTGGGAAGTCAAAACAATCTGCAAAGTGGTTGCAGCCGGTAAGGAACAATACATACACAGGAAGCTTAGTATCTATCCCCCACACTTCCAGAATTCCAGCTGTCTCTTAAGAAGAAGAGAAAAAAAAAAGCCTCCCACTGAACACCAGAAGGTAATGAAAATAAGCAACAACCTAAACAGAACAACTCAGCTCTACCAAAACATCTCCCAGGACAGGTTGAGAGTCGAGAAGACAGGAGGTTAGACCTGAAGGGCTAAAAGGCAACAGGCACAGGATGAAAGAGGTCGGCCAGGCAGCTTTCCATAAAACAGGCTCCCGCTTCTCCCTGTTGGCCAAATAAGGCTCAGGAGCTGGCTCTCTGAGCAGGCTGGATTTCAGACGCCTTGACAGTCAGGAAGCCTGAACCCGAGGATCAGATCGAGCGATCACACCCTAACCCTGCCCAACCCAGCTTAGCTATGAGTGTGTTTCCTGAGCATATTTCTTCCTGGTCTCTTCCCCTTTATTTTTTTCCACTTGTTAAAGACAGTCTTAAAAAGAAATGCCTTTAAAAAAAAGAAAGAAAATAAAAGAAACATCTAATATCTTATTTTTTAAAAAAGCATTTGTAGCTCTGGCTGGTGCAAAAAGCATTTATGAAATGCTAGGGACTGCGTCTGGCCCTGAGAATAGACCCGCAACTGAACGCCTCTGACCTCCAGGAGCGTACTTACTTGCTTGTGTCTTTAAAAAATTAATTAATGAGGCTTTACTTTATTGCTGGTTCAACTGGAATTGGCCCCAAACAGGTTAGCTTTTGCAAAAGAAAAGCAGTTCGGGGAGACGGGAGATGTATGTGCATGTGTATTTCAAAGGGAAGGAAATAAACAACCACCTCCCCCCACGAAGAGAAAACCCAATGAAAGTAAGGGGCAGAAAGTTGAAATGAAGGCAGTGCCCAGGGGCCAATCCCAGCGGGCGGGCTGACAGGCGGACCGGCTGGCGGAGCGGAGCGGGGGAGGCTTCTGGGGCTTTGCCCGGAGGCTCTTTCCGCTCCGGGAACACTGGGCAGGGCTGGGCTGGGCCGGGCTAAGGTGCTGCCGCCGCCGCCCGCCCGCCCGCGCTCCCGGAGCGAGCCTCCCCAGGAGCCGCCGGCCCCTCCCTCCCCTCTCCCCGGAGGCCCCCTTGCCCCCGGGGCGCGGGGAGCTGCCTCTGCCCTCCTCCCAGGGATCGCGCCATCGCCCGGCTCCCCCCCAACCCTGCAGGGCTCCCTGCGCTCTGTCCACCGCTAGCTCCGGGGAGCGGACTGGCCCCTCCTCTCGCCGAAAGCCGGAGCCGGAGCGGGGCTGAGCACCTGAGGATCGCACACGGCAGCGGGGCTTTCTCCGCCCGCTGCTCCGCCGTCCTCCCTTTTCTCTTTCCTCCTCCACTTCTAGGGCTAGTCATTGGCCAGTCCTCCCCGCGGCGGAGCTCCGGGACCCGGCGGCTGGCCTCCCGCCGCTCGCTCCCCAGCCCGCGGCGGGCTCACTCACCTACGGGCAGGAGCTGCGCTGTCTCAGGCGCGGGTCAGCGCTGACAAGTGACTGACTCCCAGGGCGTGTGAGCCAGTCTCCTAGCGGCCACTTCCGCCTCCACTTTCTCCCGCGGCTCCTCCCACGTCCCGGCCCAGGGGGGAAGTCCTCGGCACTGCTGGCTCCCAGGGCCACTCCCCTCCAGGGAGAGGGAAAGGGAGAGGGAGGTGTGTCTCCAGAATGAGGGAGGCTACCCAGGGACAGGAGCCGAGGAAACCCGCTGCGCTGGGAAAGACCCTTCCCGGGATAGAAGTGTTCTAAGGGGCACTGGACGCGCAGGCTTCCCACCTCGGAGCCCAGTGGCATATCGTCCACATCGAGCAGTCTTCTTTTTCCTCCGCAGCTCTGCTTGTCTAAGTCTTTTCTCTGAATGGCTTGTATTTGGGAAGCAAGCAAACTGGCAGAAATGGGTTTACTAAAAACGGCGATGCCGATGGCTAAGTTTTCCCCGTCGCGCAAGTTCAGGGAATCCCCTCCTGTTGTGCAGGGAATTCCGATGCGCTCATAGAACTTTGGTGCAATCAGCTTCCTTTCAATGAAGGAAAACACCGGTAATCCCATACTTCAGATGAAGGAACAGTGACAGTTCCCCTCTCCGTCCGTCCCCCCCCCCACACACACACACACTCAGAGGAATGAAATAATAGGGAGAATAATAATCTTTGACGATCGTGTCACACTATATAACTTGCAAAGTGCTTCACACTGTAAAGTTATAAGATATATTATAACTATACAGTCCCTAGGTAAAAGAAGTAGTGAGGAGGGGCAGCTAGATGGCTCAGAAGATAAAGCACCCGCCCTGGATTCAGAAGGACCTGAGCTCAAATCCGGCCTCAGACACTCGACACTTACTAGCTGTGTGACCCTGGGCAAGTCACTTAACCCTCATTGCCCCGCAAAAAAGAAAGAGGGGCGGCTAGGTGGTGCAGTGGATAAAGCACCCGCCCTGGATTCAGGAGTTCCTGAGTTCAAATCCGGCCTCAGACACTTGACACTTACTGGCTGTGTGACCCTGGGCAAGTCACTTAACCCCATTGCCCCGTAAAAAAAAAAAAAGGAAGGAAGGAAGGGGGGGAAGAAAGAAAGAAAGAAAGAAAGAAAGAAAGAAAGAAAGAAAGAAAGAAAGAAAGAAAGAAAGAAAGAGGATAAAGAGTCTTCATCGAGTCCGGCCTTTGACCCCGGGGCAAATCTCTTGATTTTCAGTCAATAATAGTCAATGAACATTTCTTAATCATTTACTGTGTGCCGGGCATTGTGCAAAGCGCTGCAGATAAAGAGGCGAAAAGCCCCTGCTTCTAGAGCTCCATGGGGTAGACAAGCAAACAAATATATTCTAACAAGCTATATATAGGTTAAGTGAGAAATAATTAAAAGAGGGAGGGCGCTAGTATGAAGAGGAATTGGGGGTGTCTTCCTGTAGACGATGGGAAGCCAATAGGCAGAGATGAAGAGGGAGAACATTTCAGGCATGGGGGACGACCCGAGAAAATGCTGGAATAACAGTATCTTGTTCTGGAACATCAAGGAAGACGGTGTCTCTGGATGAAGAGAAGAGTAAGTGGTGGGAAGGTATAATGGGGAAGAAGACTGGAAAGGAATTTTTCACCCCCTGGGGAGAAGGGAAGAAGAAGGAGTTGGTTATGAAAGGCTTTGAATGCCAGACAGAATTTTGTATTTGATCCTGGAGGTGAAAAAGATCTACTAAAATTTATTGGATAGAGAGGGCGACACCCTCCCACCTGTGCTTTGGGAAAATCACTTTGATGGCTGAATTGGAGGATTGATTAGAATGGAGAGAGAGTGGAGGGGGGCAGACCCACCAGGAGGCTGTTGCAAGAGTCGAGGCAGGAGGTGATGAAGGCCTGTAACAGAGGGGTGGCAGTGACAGAGGAGAGAAGAATATTTGAGAGATGAAATTCACCGATGTTGGCAATACTGGATATGAAGGGGTAAGAGTGAGGAGTCAAGGATAACTCCTAGATTTGGGGGTGTTTCTCAATGCTGTAAATTCCATAAAAGGTGCTAATCTGAAACAACAGAAGGAATTTCCTTATGTAAACCATGAAATAACATGTCTGGTCCCTTCCCCTATATCTATAGATAATTATATACTTTACTTTTTCTCTTAATACACAGGTATGATTTTGACATGCATTCTGGGAGGGAATGAGATCACAGATCCATCGGAGTATGGAAAGCTAACCTTAAAAGGTGCAACATATAAATCTCCTCTGTTGATTTATTTGTGAACAGCAACAATAAATTGTCTCCCCCCAGTAAAATGTAAAGCTCCCTGAGAGAAAATGCTGTTTCATTTCTGAGTATACTGAGTATCCCAGCGTTGGCACTTAATAAATGCTGTTTCACTTTTGAGTCTACAGACTACCCCAGTGTTACATCCTTATTGGATGTATCCTTGAAGTCCCAGGACAGCCCCATGAGTTAGATACTACCAGTATTACTATTTCAGAGATGAGGAGCCTGAGGCACACAGCTGGTAAGCATCTGCGGTAAGCTTGGTGGTCTCTCTTGCTGTTATACTCAAGTCAGTAATTCTGCCCTTGATCTGGATTGCTAACTTACTTTTCAGCTCCTATAAGAATATCTGTTTAGTGGTGCCCAATATCTAGCCAAAGGGCAATATGTGTCTATATGTGTGAATAAGTGTGGCTAATACCCAAACAATTTCATATATTATCAAAGTCCCTAGAGACAAAAGACCTCTGCATCACTTAAATGCTTTGAATTTCCTAACCTGTAAAATGGAAATAAAAATACTTGTACACTGTATTTCACAGAGCTGTTCTGAGAAAAGTACTTTGCAAACCTTAAAGCCATCTGTAGATAGGAGATAAAATTATATAATCTTGATGTCATTCATTCATTCATTGATGTCATCAAGCAACTATGCGCCAGACCCTTCAAGAGGGTCTGGGGGTGTAAAGACAAAACTGGAACAGTCCCTGAATTCAAGGAGCTTGCATTCGACTGAGGGGATATGAGGTGTACATAGATTAGGAAATATAAATGTGTAAAAAATAAATATAAAATAACTTCCAGGAGGAAGGCACTACCAATAAGGAGTCAGGGGAGATCAGCATAGATCGCATTTTGGGAGCTGTCACTTGAGCTGAACCTTGAAGAAAGATAGAGACCCTAAAAGATAGGGGTGAGAGGCAATGTTCAATCCCAGCTTGGGGGACAGCCTGTGCAAAGGCAGAGATAGGAGATGTCCAGTTTATCTGGGAACATAGAGTAAGCGAAACGGAGTTGGGGCGTTAAGTATGGAAGATAGATTAAAGCCATATTGTGAATGACTTTAAAAGACAGAGGAATTATACTTTATCCTACAGGCAAGAGGGAGCTACTGGTGCTTTTTGAGCAAAGGAGTAACATGCTCAGATCTGGGTTCGGGAATCCCGCTTTGGCATCAGTGTGGAGGATGGGTTGGAGAGGGTAGAAAATGGAGGCAGGAGGCTATTGCAAAAGTCCAAGTGAGAACTAGGGGGCAGCTAGGTGGTACAGTGGATAAAGCACTGGCCCTGTATTCAGGAGACGCTGAGTTCAAATGTGACCTCATACACTTGACACTTACTGGCTGTGTGACCCTGGGCAAATCACTTAACCCTCATTGCTCTGAAAGAAAAAAAAAAACCAAGTGAGAACTGATAAAGACCTGAAAGAAGGTAGTGGTTGCAATGTGAGTGATGTTGTATGTGTAGAATTGACAATTGATTGAATAGGCAGACTAAGAAAGAGTGACTTGTGGAGGATAATACTGAGGTCTGGTTCCTGGGTGATTAGAAGCGTAAGGAAAGAGCATGGCATGATAGATGGGGGCACTGGACTTGTAATCAGAAAGACCTGGATTTAGATCCTGCCTCAGATAACTAACTTGCTCACGCTCTCTCTCTCTCTCTCTCTCTCTCTCTCTCTCTCTCTCTCTCTCTCTCTGTATATATATATATATATATATATATATATATATATATATATATATACACACGCACACACACACATATATGTCCATACATATATACATATATATGTGTATGTATGTGTGCATCTCTTAACCTCCCTGTGTCTCAGTTTCCTCATCTATAAAATGAGGGTTTGGATCACAACCTTTAAGGTCCCTCTCAGCTTTAAATCCATGACACTCTGGTATGTTGACGGAAATAAAGAAGTTAGGAAGAAGTGGTAGCTTAAGGGGTAGGGGAAGAAGAAATGATGAATTCTGTCTTAGACATGTTGAGTTTAAGATGCCTTTAGGACAGACAGGCAGTGAGAAATGCCTGCTGTGCATTTGGTAATGTGGAACTCTAAAGATTCATATTTATTTTTGCCGATTTATAGACTGGGAGTCATGTGTACAGCGATGATCATTGAACATATGGGAGCAAATGAGATCACTTAGAGAAAGGTTGAATAGTGGGAGAGAAAAGAGAAACCTAGGGTGTAATCTTGAGGGATACCCTTAGTTAATGATCAGCAGGAAAGGCTCATCCAGTAAGGGAAAGCGATTTTTCTGATAAGTTAAGAGAATGTGAAGAAAGTGAAGTGAAGAGTCCTAAGACAGAAGGGAGTTTCTAAACAATAAAGGTAAAAATTCTAAAGTATGCAGACAAATGGGTAGGCTGAAGTTAATGGGCCTGCGGATGGGGTAGGACTGGGATAAATAGGCACAGAAGTATGGGAAAAGAAAAGAGAGAAGACAATTTTTGCCTCAGCATTCATTGATCCTGAAGCACAGGAACAGGTGGATTTGAACCTGGGGATTGGGCTACCATAGATAGGGCCCATAATACGGGCCCCTACCCTTTAGGGTCCTATGATGACTGAGTATAGAATGAGTGAAGAATCACTGCCTCTCACTCCCAGAGTGTCAAGATGTCCCACAGTTCCAAGTTTGTGGTGACTGAGGAAGAATAAAATATTGATTAGCTGGGCGATAGCTCAGGCTCTGTACACTTAGAGGAGACTGTGAAAAGATGAGGGAATGAAGCACATCCATATAGGGTCAACCCTCAAGGGATGAATATATAGTAGAATAAGCCACGACCCCTTACCAACCAAGCATTGCTCTAGAGAAGTCAAAGATGAAATCAGAGAGTTGTGTGATGTGAAAAGGTGAGTTGGTCATGAGGCAAGATGTAAGACAAATGATAGACAGCCCATGTGCTCCATTGTTAGCCACACAATATGCATAGATCCAGAAGAAGTTTGTGGAAGGTTGGGTGGGTAGGTGATTAGTGAGAAAGCTTACCCAGTATCTTAAGGTTCAGGATCTGAAATTCCTGAGTCCCCTTCAGAGAAGACATTCTAAGACCACTTTTCAACTCCACTCCTATTTAGTCTTGGTAAATAGGGACAATCTACTAGGCTTCTTGGGTGTGTAAGTCATTGGCATTCCCCACCATCAGTGATCACCTTTTAAGCACTCACCCTCTCTCCATCTTGTGATCACCAATCAGAGAAGAGACATTTTTGTAGTACATTGGGAGAAGCTAGGTATGTTGGTGCTAGTAACTTGAGACTTAAAAGCTTTACAAGGATACAGTGATATATGATACAGTGGGCAGAATGCTGGATTTAGTGTTGGAAAATGAGAGTTCAAATCCTTGCTTTGTTACTTAACTACCTGTGTGAAATTAGACAATTACTTAACCTCTTCTTATGGTAACAACAGAAAGAGTGTTAACTGAATTTAATTAATTAGTTAATCCTCCAGGATTAAATCCTACTTTGATGCTTACCATCTGTATGACCTTGGACAAGTCACTTATTTCTTTGCCTTAGTTTACTCACCTGTAAAATAAGAGAATTGGGTTAGAAGTCCCTTCTAGCCTTAAATTAATGATTCTATCATCTCTCTGCCTCAATTCTCTCATCTGTAAATAGGTATGTTTGACTACATAACTTCTAGATGACCTATAGCATCCCTTTCCACACTATATCTATGACACAAAACTCTTTATGTCCCCTAGTACCTAGCAGAGTGTTCGGCACAAAGGAGGGGATTAATATTTGTTGTTTGAGTGCATGTTTGTTGAACGAATTCAGTGAATCAAACTAATCACCTCTTCTTTCCATGCTCTCACCAAATAATCAAACCACAAATAAAACTAAAATAATACTTCCCAGTGGATCCCAATGATCTCACTGGTGTGGACACTCTCTCCAACAGTGCAGATGGAAAACCAGTAAACTTTTTTGAGGTCCTTAAAATTTACCATACAAATCTGGAAAAACTCAAATAACAGAAACTATTCCCTATAGACTAACTAGGTTAACAAGAAGATATTTTAAGAGTATTTTCTACCTAAAAACAATGTTTATATAAGAATGCAAATGTTTGCTCTAACATTTTATTATTTCATGCATGACTCAAAATTCTCCTGTGGCAACTACAAAAATAACAGTCATGTTTAATTACCAGAAGGAAAGGCTGTAGTGAATGTTTATAGTTGCATTCTGTAATAAGGGTTGAACTGGCCTATGAGGGGTAGGAGTGGGGAGGGGACAATCCTTGAAGCATTCACAGATATTCTTTGCCTGGTTTCAGGCTGACCAACCATGTGGAAATGTGGGAGGAACAAATTTCTAGCCATGACTGGCTATGGGGCTGATATTGTATTATGCCAAAAAGACTTCTAAATGGCTGCACAGAATGTATACAAGAGTAGGACCTACCCATCTCCTAGCCTTTTTCCCTTGGTTACTTCAAGTGAG
Organism: Dromiciops gliroides; assembly: GCF_019393635.1. Classification (NCBI taxonomy): domain Eukaryota; kingdom Metazoa; phylum Chordata; class Mammalia; order Microbiotheria; family Microbiotheriidae; genus Dromiciops; species Dromiciops gliroides. The sequence continues at coordinate 238,113,917 of NC_057866.1, read as the reverse complement.
GAGAGATATTTTTCTTTTTTTCTTCTTTCTTTTCTTTTTTTTTATGGGGCAATGAGGGTTAAGTGACTTGTCCAAGGTCACACAGCTAGTAAGTGTCAAGTGTCTGAGGCTGGATTTGAACTCAGGTCCTCCTGAATCCACGGCCAGTGCTTTATCCACTGTGCCACCTAGCTGCCCCAAGGAGAGTTATTTTGACCTGAAGGCGGATGAGGGGTAGCGGTGGTGGTGGAAGAAACAGCACAAAGTATGGCTGTCCTATCTCCCACTTACCCACCATGTGTCTGTGAACACATGGTAGCTCTGTTTCTTTTGTGCTTATCCTTTCCTTATCATAGGCTAATTGGTATTCCAATATGGGAATTACCAAGTGGCACGATGAATTCAAGAGATCCAAAGGTTCTGTGCAGGATCCCACAGGTGAATGGAGTTGGTAGTAGAATCCATCAGATACACAGTGATAGTGGCCAGTGACAGAGAAAGCACCTGCTGACAGATGTGGAAACAGTACCTGGAGGATGGTAGAAGCTTTAAGGGATTGTACCCTTTTTTTTGGTGAGGCAATTGGGGTTAAGTGACTTGCCCAGGGTCACACAGCTAGTAAGTGTCAAGGGTTTGAGTCCAGATTTAAACTCAGGTCCTCCTGAATCCAAGGCCAGTGCTCTATCCACTGTGCCACCTAGCTGCCCCGATTGTACCCTTTTTGATGGAGTGAATTGCTAATTATGGCCTCTAGAAGAGCAGGTATGCTTAAAGCCCTGAAGTAGGCCAAACCTAGAGGGACTTGCATGAAACCTCTATGAAAGGACAAAATACCTTCCAGAACCAGAAGTCAGGAGGTTACCCTTTGCCATATGTGTTCCTTGTGTATGTACCTTGCTGCCTTTATACTTCAAGTTTGAACCCACTCTCCCTCAGGAACCTTATGTGTGCAAAGAAAGAGTAAGCCTGATGTTGTAGAGGAAGAAGAGGAGGAAGAGGAAGAGGAGGAGGATTTGTGCCAATTATTATTATGTGACTGTGGAAGGTAACACCATCCTCCCAGTCCCTCAGGCTCAAAACCTAGGAGTCACCCTGGATTCTTTACTTTCTCTCACCCCGCCCCCATATTCAAACTTTTGCCAAGGCTTATTGATTTCACCTTTGCAACATCTCCTGAATATGTCCCCTTGTCTCCTCTGATACTGCCCTTGTCACTTCATGCCTTGATTACTGCAGTAGCCTGGTGGTGAATCAGCCAGCCTCAAGTCTCTCCTTGCTCCAGTCCATTCTCCATCCAGCCACTACAGTGATTTTCTTAAAACAAAAGTCTGATCATGTCACACCCCACTCAATAAACTCCAATAGCAAATACAAAATGGCTCTGTTCAGTTTCCAAAGCCCTTCATAACCTAGCCCCCTCCTTTCCACCCATAGGAGGAGAGGGTTTCAAACCCAAGTCCAAACCCAGTGTCTCCTTATACTACATCATGTTACTTACCTTATATAAGAAGTAAAAATGGGGGACTCATCAAAAAAGGAAAGTCTGACCAAAGAGGGAGAATCTGAGGGACGTTTAAAGACTAGGGAAGATGTGGATGATATAATAGAATTGTGGAGTTATAAGGAACCTCAGAGACCATCAAATCCATCCCTTTTATGTTTCAGATGAGGAAACTGAGGCTCTAGAAAATTATAATTATTAGGAGGAGTAACAACAACAACAACAACAATAATAATATTTATTTACCATTTTATGGTTTGCAAAGCACTTTACAAATATTATTTCATTTCATCCTCACAACATCCCTGGGACATTGGTACTATTATTATCCTCATTTTACAGATGTGGAAATTGAGGCAGAAAGAGTTTAAATGACTTGCCCAGGGTCACACAACTAGCAAGTGCCTGAGGCTGGATTTTAACTCAAGTCTTTCTGATTCCAGATCCTGTTATCTATTAGTTCCATCGTTTAATGGCTTCCAGGTTAAATGATTTTCTCAAGGTCACTCAAGGCACAGGCACTTTCTTTTTCTGGGGTATCTAGGGATGAATGACTCAGTCTCTCACATTAGGGCCACCATGTATTAAACTTCCCGGTAGGCCCTGTGGCTCAGGAAAGTATTTTGATCTTGTTTCATTTGTTCTTTTTAGTTCTAGGTGCAGGGAGTAGAACACTAGACTCAGGAGCTGGAATCATGGAAACATCAGAGCCTGGGATTCTAGGTTAAACTCTAGGTCTGGGAGCAAGCCCAGGGTGGGTTTGGATTCAGAACTTGATGAAACTAATACTCTGTAGGAATTGACTTAACCTGTAAACCTAATGCCTCTCCTTTCTCCAGGGAATAAGGTAGCACGTGAAGGGGATACCTCCCCAGGTATTGGAATGGGGATGTTTGTAGGTTTGTCCTTGGCATACTATTGAAGTAAATGTTCCTCAATAAAAGCTCATCTGATTGTAAAGTGGTTATATGGAACTGGGGTGCTCAGATCCCCTACATTTAGAGGAATGCAAATAATGGAACCTTGAGCCAGTGGCAGGGATAAGAGACCTTCCAACTCCTTAAGGGTACTTTAGAAGTGGGATGATGAAGTGGGAGAAAATGTCAAACACCTGATCCTCAGACAATGGGGGCCAGGCTAATTATTATTACATTTGACTTAGCCTAGAGTTGGGATTTTTTTAAATGATACTTTTGGGTTCAGAAGACTGGATCACTTTATTTCTTTGAATCTAGCTTCCTTAAGTACTAATCTACATTCTGATATCAAGGTAGTTCTTGATATTGTCTACATTTGGTATTTTTCATGAAATGCCATACATCTTTTCACACTGTATGTGCCCTGTTAGGAAGCCAAGAAGTAACTGTGAGAAACAAAAGTGAACAACTAGGGATATTCATAGGAGTGGCATTTTGTGACTTGAAAGGGTCTCTGGGAAAATCTAACCTTGGCCCACTTTAACAACTAATAGTAAATCTGTAAACTCTCTGCTGTCACTAAAAAGAGAGCAATTCTGTCAAGCCTTTCTAAAAAAAATCTATATATGTGCCTTGGGAAAAGTATTACTTTGGATGGAAATAGCTCACAATATGTACTTACAATGGAATGCATTGAGGCATGTCATTCCTAGCCAAGATGTGAGTGATGGGTTAATTTGTCATAAACTTAGTATAAATTGATTAATAAAAGAAGGTGTAGTTGGAAGGTATGGATAAAGAAGCATTTCACAAACCAGTGTTTAATTCCACTGATAGGTAACATCTACACCACTTCTAATTTCTTCTACCTGGGCAACATGCATATACCTATTGACCTTTACTTTGTTGAAATGCTCTGGGAAACTTCCCCAAAGTCAGTCACCAAAAATATTTGGCAGCTATGAGGAAAAGGAGAAGAAAATAAACATGACAAATTTTGATCTGAGAAATATGCAACTGGAATCTTTAAATATTTTCATGATCTGATTATTCCACACCACAAAATATTTTTAAAAACTATCCTTTAGCCAAAGATTAGTGCTTGCTTCTCCACAAGATTTAGCAGCATTAACAAAACACTTTTTGTTATGTCTAAATGAAGGCATCTCATCATTCTTTAAATCTAAAGCTTGCTTTGCAAAATTTTTTATTTAGGATAAAACCAAATCTCTGTATAATATCGTTAAAGTCTTTTGTAACAACTTTTGGCATTCTCAAAGACACAAAGCAACTCTTAGAAGGTCTCTGGAATTTTCTTTCACTAGCCATCTGATTCAGCCCAACTTAGCATACAAGATGCTAAAAATCATGAAAGCCTTTTCAGTCAACCTGTGTTCAGAATGACAAGGAAGGTTAGCTACATGGTCTGCCAAAACACAGGCAGAGTGAGAAGGAAGGACAAGTGAAGATTGCTAGACGAACTCGAAGTAGTCCTCAGAAAAGAAAATTCTCCTCTCCAAATACAAATTTATTTGCTTATTGTTTTTAACTTGAAATCTTTGGGAGTTGTTTCAGCCAAGAATGTACATTACTTACAGAATGAGACCAAATGAAAATTTGAAACTTAAAACATTTCAAAATTAAAATGAAACAAAAAATGTGACTTAGAATCGGCACTAATTATTCATTTCACCTTCGTTCACTTCCTTCAGGGAGGGAGAAAGATTGAGGGCAAATAAGGAGAGTTAAATTTTATCCAGCCAATGTCCAAGATTAAGGCAAAACCTGAAAAATGTAGCCAACTCTCCAGAAATGTCTTCAGGATGCCAAGCATTCAGATATTTGGAAATATCTCAAAGACTAAATGTTTCCTTTGAATCCAGATGCTAAGCATGCTGAAGATAACGCTTTAATCAAAGTACTTGTCATTGGAAAAGGAAAAATTTTCTTATTTTTGTCACGGATGACTAATATACTGGTAAAAATGATTTTCACAGAAGTTATAATTAAGATTTAAAAATGAATGATTCACTGATTTAAAAAAAAGAATATTTTTAAATGATTATTCATAGTATCAGGAGGACAGTGACTGGGGAGTACCTGCAGGAATGCAAGGCAAAAGTAGCCAACTCTGCCTACCCCTTCAGGATTATTAAGTTGCTCTTGGAACTTGTTGAAGCTGCAGAGTAATTTACATGACCCTGGTCCTAGTTGCCAGAATAGAATGGGACCTAAAAGGATTTCTTTCATGCCAACTGAAATATTAAATGAGTCTGGGGGGGAGTTTCCACTGAGGCCAAGCCACAAGTGGGAACTGGCAAAAAGAATATCTCGACCTGAGAAGCTCTCTTCTGTGACTATTGGGTACTGCTATGGATGTGAACCTCATTCCCCACCCCAAAAAAAGATGGAAAATTTACTTTTGGTATAGGGTAATCTTACAAAATAGCAATAAAACTACCTTTGAGGAAGAAGTCCTAGAAATGGGATTTCTCCAACTGGATTTTGGTATTGGTGGTAGTATTTGTCTGTGAACTTGAATGGGGGAAAAATGACTGCTTTATCCTCTGTAACCCTCTGCATTTTTAATGCACTTAAGAATACAATTCTGAAAAGGGGTACATAAACTTCACTAGATGGTCAAAGGGGTCCAGGACACACAGACAGTCTGAGAGGCCCTGAACTAAATGTCAAAGATAGCTTTAGCAGCTGACAACAGCTCGATGAAGAGGAAGATGCCTTGTAGCAGATGACAGCAACAGCTCTACAGAGAAATAGAGTGACCACATTAGGGATGGAAATGAATGATCACCGGAAAAGTGGAATGAAGCACAGCCAGTTACTGGGACATGGAGATATGAGAGGCATTCCATCTAGGACACAACCTGAGGAGGAGTGTAAGTTATCCAGGACAGTGCTTGACATGGCAATAAGTGGGAAATTGTCATCCCTTGTGTATGGGAGCTTTCCGCTTGTTATTTACTTAGCTGTTCTTTCCTAATTAAAAATTTTGCTATCTTATTTATGGTTCCTAGTCTGCTGGTGGAGAACATTGTGGATGGGAACTTGAACCATAGGCTTATAACTAATGTAAGCAAGCCACATTGAACTTGAAGGCAGTGACCTGTGCTTCAATGAATTATCAGTTGCATATGCTAGTGTACATAATTCTTTGGACTTACAAATAACTGTATGGTTTAATTTTTATCTGAAGTTTTCTTTGTATCTCACTTAACCAGAAAATTTGCCAAAATGTAGATGGTCTCCATGGGTTCATGAAGGTAACTGATAAATAGATCTATGTGTCATCAATGGAAAACTGTAACTCAATAACACTCTGGTGCTTCTGGCCCAAAGACAGTGACATATATAAATTATGAATAATAGAGTCTCAAAATAGAGACTTCTGGGACGCCAAGAGAACTTCTAGCTCTTTCACCAAGAGGGCAGATATGTCCCCTGAGGAAACATAATCCTTCTGCTTTACAGACATGGAAATATGCAGAAAAAGGACAGAGCAAAAGTCAATCTCCCATCGAAATGAAGTGTGTTGTTTTAATACAACTCGGACCAAAGTATTAAATGTTACACATAAATCCAAATATAGTGCAGCTTGGCAAAGCCTTAGCACACACTAGGGGTTAGGGAAGGGGGATATCTGATAGCATTCCTTGAGTAGTCTGAGTTACAAGTTTTGCTTGTTGTGGAGACCAATCCACTGACAATCTGGGCAGAAGAAAAAAAAAAAACACATACACACACCACCTCAAATTTCACAAAGATTTTTTTTTTAAAGATGGGCATTAAGTCTCATGGTACAATTTTAAATGAAGCAAAAAAAAATTGTCGTGAGCTTTGCTTGAGCTTGTTGAACAGGTAAGTTCGGAATGTGGTTTCTGGTTCATTTGTGTATCATTAAAATTCACATTGTGACCAAAACCAGATCCAGATTTTTATCATGCTTTACAAACTTTTAAGAGAATGAGGTCTAGCTTTGTGAGACAGCTAACTATCTGAAGATGCCCACTGCCAAAATTTGGATTTCCATTCGGGAAAGTGTCATGTGAAATAGCAATTTTCTTTCCCTATTGGTTGTTCTAATGCAATGTGTACCTCACAGCTGATTTGGGATTTCTCCTTTCAAGCATATTTAATGCAGCTTCGGGATATTATTCTTTCCCCATCAGCCCTGAGATTAGATCGAATCTTCTGTCTTCTTCTGAGATTTGTCTCTTACACAGTCATTTTATTCAATGCTTGCTGTACTTAGTGGAAAGAAGGCCCACTCCGTAGGAGTCTTGGGCAATCGTGCCTGTGATTTCATGACTTCCTCTGTTTGTTCTAAGCAGCTTCCTCTCTGACCCAATCAGAGGCCAATCTGTAAGAATTGTGTCAATCATGCTCTCTGCTGATATGAACTCCTGAAAAACAATTTTTGAGGACCAAAGGTATAAAATCAGTGCAATTTTACTCGATTTGATTGCTCACAATTGCCTTCCGTTGGTGGGAGGCAGGGTAGCATTGGAGGGGCAATATGGTGTGAAAGAGAAAGCACTGTCCTTGCAATCAGGAGATGAGTTAATGGATAGAATGCTGAACCCAGAGTCAGGAAGGCCTGGGTTCAAATCCTTCCTATCTTTGACACTAGCTTTGTGACCTTGGGCAAGTCACTTAAACTCTCTGAGACTTAGACCCTGTTACCTCTAAATCTATCATCTTGAAATCCTGTAACTACTGTCTTAGATACCTTCTTTTTGTTCATAGTACAGTAGAAGGGGCAGCTAGGTGGTGCTACTGGTCTTGAAGTTGGGAGGACCCAAGTTCAAATCTCACCTCAGACACTTGCTAGCTGTGTGACCTTGGGCAAGTCACTTAATCCCAATTGCTTTAAACATCTGGGGCCATCTCCAGTCATCTTGATATCTATCTTGCCACTGGACTCAGTTGGCTCTGGAGGAGAGAGTGAGGCTGGTGACTTTGCACAGCCCTCCCTCACTTAAATCCAATTCAGTTCAAGTCATGGGATCACCTCCTGATGTCACGGTCCTCTTTGAGAATGAAGGAAAAACAAGTGCAGTGGAAAGAGCACTGGCTCCATCTTACTGGAGTCAGAGGACTGGAGTTCATAATCTATCATTGATACCTCATGACCTCAGACAAGGGTCTTTATCTCCTTAGGCCTCAGTGTCTTCACTTGTGAAATCTGGGGGTTGAACTGGATGGCATCTCAAACTCCATGCTCCTATGAACTTAGTTAAATCATCTAACCTCTCAGTGTTAAAAATGAATATTGGGGCAGCTAGATGGCACAGTGGATAAGCACCGGCCCTGGATTCAGGAGTACCTGAGTTCAAATCCGGCCTCAGACACTTACTAGCTGTGTGACCCTGGGCAAGTCACTTAACCCCAATTGCCTCACCAAAAATAAAAATAAATAAAAATAAAAAAATAATAATAATAATAATAATAAAAATTAAAAAAAAAACCTGAATCGTGTCTGGTCCCTCTGACCATCACTCCCCCACACGCCTAGGCCATGTAGTAAGTTTGTAAGTAACTGGTATAATAAAGTGGCAAAAGAAGGAAGCAGGATTGCAAAGGGGAGCCTAGAAGTCACACACAGGAGGTCCCAAAGATCAAAGGAACATCCTAGTAATATGTGCTCAATTAGGGGATCCCATCTAGGCTTTGCCATCTGGACCCATTGGTCCCACAAAATGTATATTTTAGACGAATATCAGACCTTTTCAATAAAGACCAGCAGATCACCAAATGGTGCTGATAATAATTTTGAGATGATGTGGCCGTGTCAACTTTAAATCTTTACTGACAACATTGAAATGATTTTGAAAGGCTAATGAACTAATTCCAAGGTGGCACAGATAACAGTCTGTTCACCCCATACCCTATAAAAACGAGACTTCAGATTCCCGCTCCCCTCCACCAACCAGACCACTCTTTAATCTCCATTGGGCCCATGCTGCCAAGTGTTCCCAACTCTAATCCATTGTGAGTTACTCTTTGTGCCTCCTCCCCATCACTGCCTGCCTTCCTTTCCCACCCCAATGCCTCTGTACCCCTTTTACCACTTCTGTTTGTATTTTCTGTTATTTTTTCCTATACCCCCAGTGCCTTATTAAAATGTGATCACAGGATTATTCCCCTTTGCCATTGTGGCCTTTCCTGGTAACTACACAAAGAACTGGGCATGCCTGCCCCATTTCATAATTTCATAAATTATCAACTCAATTGGTATTTCAAGCAGGGTTGTACTAGTGTTGGCCATCTAATTAGCCAAGCAGGTCAAACTATTTGGAATTTTAGCTTTAGAGTTTTAATTCCCTCATCTGTAAAATGAGCTACCTTACAAGGCTGGTGTGAGGAAAACGATTTGGAATCTTTAAAGTTCCATAAAATGTGAGTAATTATTATTACTGATCAGCTAAAACTCATTGTGGGGCACTGAGAAACAGGGGTAATTTTTTCCTGAAACTTCTAGATATTCAAATGCTCACTGAAATCAGAAATTGGACTATTTTAGCTTCCTGAGCTGTAGCAATTAGGATTAGCTAACACCAAATTAGCTTCATACGTCAGCTGAATCTTCCTTGACTTTAGCTTCCATGACTACCACTCTCCTGATTCTCCCTTTACCTCCCTAAATGCTGTTCTTTGCCCTTTACCTACTTCTGGTTCATCCTCCTCCCACCCTGGTAAGTATGGGTGGGTTAAGTCAGAGAGGAAACCACTTAGAACAAAGAAAGGAAGTCATGGAATCCTTGGCTCTGCTGGTTAAAGTGGGCCCTTTTTTTTTTTTTCCACAGAAGAAAACCAGGGTATGAAATCTTAACTCTCAAACTCTGTCTTCAGCCTTAAGTACATAATTTCTTCCTTTCTGATCGAGAGTAATGGCTCCCTATAAAGCCAGATGAGTGTAAATATTGGCAATCTATAAGCAAAGAACTTATATGCGCCTCTAGAAAGAACATTTTCTGTGCTTATGTCTTTTTTCATTACAATTCTACCCAATTACAGGAAAAAGTTCTCCCATCAATTGTTTCAAACTTTTGCACTTTGATCCCCCCCAGTTGCTACTCAATTGGGATTTTGTGGCTATGGAGTTAATCCAATAGTTGATATACTTTTTCCCCTCTGGGCTCTATATATCACCCATTAAAAGGGGCAGCAGGATTTCCATGACTTCAGAAAAGTTATGAACACTTTTTTTTCTTTATTTTGCCTACAAGAGCCAAGGGAAACAAGAGAGGTGATAAGAGAGAACAGAGTGTTAAGTAGGAAGGAGACTAAGGCAGCTGGGACCAGGAGAGAGACAGTGTTAGTCTGTCATGTACAATAGTTTGCAGAGCTTCCCTGGAGAAGTTGGCACATATGCCATGTGGGGGAAACAGTTTAAAAATTAAAGTGCTATCTGCTATTTTTTAAAAAAAGGCATATTGAAGACCCAGTGCTCTTTTGAGAGGCATTCTTCATTTTGGGGAAGACTGCTTTCTTTCACTATTCTGGTATTTGGTATTTGACTGGCAAATATATGTTTTTCTTATTTTTGATACATTTGAGGTCTTTTTTTAGTTCCAGTGTCCTTATCTGACAGGACCAACAGTTAAGCAAAGAACACATTAAATGAATGTTTGAAGTTGTCAAAAATACTATATAAATACAATGCCATGTCACTATGATGCAATTTGGGACTCATGGCATGTAGGATGCTTAATGAGACTTGTTAAGTACTTTAGTAACTATGTGGAAAGTGCACTACAGGTTCTGACATCAGAGGACTTGGATTCAGATTTCACATCTGACATTTACTGCCTGTGTGGCTTTGGACAAGTCACTTGACCTCCCTGGCTTTCAGTTTCCACATCAGTAATATGAGAGGGGCTGGCCTATGAGATCTATTCCAGCTGCAGATCTATAATTACCCTTCAACAATACTCAGTTCAGACCTTTATGTTGAAGTCTGCTAAATAATGAAGAATATTAAAGCGCTGTTGTGCAATTTGCAAACTGTTAATAGTAGCTAGCCTTTATCCATACTCTTTAACCTAGAAGTTCTGTTGTTAGATATATACTTCAAGGAGGGCAATAATTAAAAAGACTTTTATAGCAACACTTTTTGTAGTGGCAAAGAACTGGAAATAAAAAGTATCTGCACATGGATTAGGGAACAGCTAAACAAGTTGGGGTACATGAATGCAATGTAATATTACTGTGCTGTGAGGACCAAAGACCATAATGATTACAGACAAGCATGGGAAGACTTAGATGAAATGATGCAAAGTGATATAAGAAGAACCCCCCAAAAAATATACCCACTCTCTCCAGTAATGGATATGAAAAGAAAAACCACAAAGCAATTGAAACTAGAAGCTGTGAAGTCATAATAACCAAATTTGGACATGAAAAAGAGATATGAGAAGCACATCTTTATAGAATTAGGGGATTGTGAGTGTGGGGTACTACATATAGCCTCAAAATTATTTGATGTGTTGGGAGATTTTGGTGAACTGTTCCCCCCCTTTTATTTTTTGTTATAGGGGATAGATCTCTGGGAATGATACAGTGGGATATTTAAGTAATATAAAAATAAAAAGTTTTCAATAAAATGTTTATTTTTAATATGGTTATATTCCCATTGGGTAATTCTTTTAGCATTTGGGGCAGTCAAAATCACTCAAAGGCTAAATTGCCTATACCTTTTGATGGTGAAAGAAAACTAGATTTAGGGATAGCCTGAGACTGGGAAACATCAAGTGGCTTTTCATTTTTAACACTAGGTCTTTCATGTGATAAGATTTTTCAGAATGAAGAAAAAGTTAAACAGTGATCCACCATTCATTACATTCATTAAGCGATAAGGGATACAACATAGAATTCAATATGGGAACACGTCAGCATACTTTTCAATTCCCTCTCAGTTTTGAGCCTTCCTTTGAGGGCAGCCCCAGAATTAAATCTAGGTAGAGAGCACAGGTGAGTGCTCTGTGTATTGAGCTCCCAAAGCAGGAAAAATCACAAGTTACTGAAAAGCAGGAACCTGTTTAAAGAGAGATAACACCCTAGAGGAAATATTAGTTTGAATTTTTTAAAAAAGCAAAGGTATTTGTTTTGGCTAAGAGCAGGAGTTCTTTATTGTGGTTGTTAAACTTATTTCTGTTCTTTAAAATGATATTACTCGGGGGCAGCTAGGTGGTGCAGTAGATAAAGCACCAGCCCTGAATTCAGGAGGACCTGAGTTCAAATCCGACCTCAGACACTTGACACTAGCTGAGTGACCCTAGGCAAGTCACTTAACCTTCGTTGCCCCACAAAAAACAAACAAAAAACCAAAATGATATTACTCACCAAAAAATGATATTACTAAGACTATTCCTTTATACATTTTAGCTACTCTATTTCACCTTTCTCCTTTTTAAAAAAAAAAAAGTTATGGAGTTTTCCCAAATGGAAATCTGCTCAATTTCATGGCACATTCTTGTTGATGTTATGATGTGCTATCAACATTTAAATGCAATCATTTTAGTACCAATGAGGGAACATGAGACACTGGTGGGAATCAAGGAGGAATCAATTATTATTTACAGAGTATTGACTATGAGCTTAGAGCAAGAGATTGTACCTAATTTTGTCCCATTCTTCTAGTTGCAAAAGTCAAGAAATCAGAAGGAGGCCCCCACCATACTGAGCAGATCTCCTGAGATGGATTCACTGGATGACATGGAAAATAGATGTGTAGGATAAACAGGAATAGATGGATTATAATCTTCATGGCTGGAGATTTTATCCACATTGTGATGACAGGTCCATTGAAACTCTGAAGAATTGCCCCTTTCCCCAACATTGACACCATAAAGGTTTTCTACCTTATTTCCAACTCTACGGAAAGAAATCTGAAGGCCAGATTATCTAGAGCTATTTATCAACATGTCAGCTTCTCTGTCTCCAAACTTTTGCCATATATCTTGAAAATCTGAGTGCTGGATTTCAATGCAGTTATCATAGTTTGAAAGAATGAATTATGTATGTATTGTTAATTAGAAATTGTTCATCATTGATTACTACATTTTATCTAAATAGTGTTAGGGCTTGTTAAATAAGGGTGCAAAGACATACAAAAAACTACTTAGGTGAGCCAAGTCAACAAGAATTTATTAATGCTTCCCATGTGCAAGGCACTGTGCTGAGGTCTGGTGATACAAAAGAAAAAAAAAGGCAAAAGGTCTCTGCTCTCCAGAGACCTACTCTCTAATGAGGGAGACAACATGCAAACAACTATGTAGGGGAAAAGATATATATGTATATACATATACATATATGTGTGTGTGTGTGTGTATATATATATATATATATATATATGGGATAAATTAACCATAATTTCAGAGGGAAGGCACTCAGGTTTAGAAATACAAAAGGCATCCTACAGAAGGTGGGAATTTAGCTGTGATTAGAAACCAAGGAAACTACAAGACAGAGATGAGGGATGAGGGATGGGGAACAATCGTGTGAGGAACAGCAAGGAAGTCAGTGTCCATTGAGTAAAGGGTTAGAAAACTGAAAAGGTAGGAAGGGTCTAGATTATGAAGGATTTTGAATGCTAAATAGAAGATTTTAGATTTTATTCTAGATTTATCAGCCCCTGGAGTTTTTCAAATGGGAGGTGACTTGGTCAAATTTGCTCTTTTTTTTTTTTTTTTTTTTAGTGAGGCAATTGGGGTTAAGTGACTTGCCCAAGGTCACACAACTAGTAAGTGTTAAGTGTCTGAGGCCGGATTTGAACTCAGGTACTCCTGATTCCAGGGCCGGTGCTCTATCCACTGCGCCACCTAGCCGCCCCCAAATTTGCTCTTTAGGAAGATAGTGCAGGACTGATTGGAATGGAGAGAGATTTGAAGCAGGAAGGCTAACCAGCAGGCTATTAAAGTAGTTCAGGCATGAGATCATGAGGGTAGTGGCAGTGTCAGAGGTGAGAAGGTAGTGTATAGGAAAGTGGTTAAGAAAGTAGAAATGGGGGCAACTAGGTGGCGCAGTGGATAGAGCACCAGCCCTGGATTCAGGAGGACCTGAGTTCAAATCTGGCCTCAGACATTTGACACTTACTAGCTGTGTGACCTTGGGCAAGTCACTTAACCCTCATTGCCCCGCCAAAAAAAACCCAACAACAAAAGACAAGAAAGTCGAAATGACAAGGCTTGGCAACAGACTCAATATGATGGGGAAGGGTGTGACAGAGAGCAAGGAGTCAAGGATAACAGCTAGGAAAGTAGTCTAGTGGCTAGCTTCTTAAACTGTGGGTCACAACCCCATATGGGGTTGCATAACTGAATTTGGGGGTTCTGAAAAGTTTGGCAATGGTAAAAGTTTATGTATACCTATTTTATATACCTCTATTTCTTGGACCAAAAGAGGTGGTGAGTGAAAAAAAATTTAAGAAGCTCTGTGGATACATAATTTAGACATTAATGGATGATATGATAAACAAATTGGTGGATCCTAGAAGAAATTATCTGACAAATCTATGGATAGAGGAAGAGTTCATGACTGAACAAGAAATAGAGAGCTTCACAGGAAGTAAAATGAACATTTTTTATTGCATAAAATTAAAAAAGGTTTTGCACAAACTAAACCAATGCAGCTAAAATTAGAAGAAAAGCAGGAATCTGGGGGAGAGAGAATCTTTGCAGCAAGATTTTTTTTTAAAAAAAAGGTTTCATTTGTAAAACATATAGGGAACTGACACAAATTTACAGATTAAGAGCCATTCCTCAAATGAAACATGGTCACAGAATATAAATAGGCAGTTTTTAGAGGAATAAATCAAAGCTATCAATAGACATATGAAAAAAATTACCTAAATCACTAATAATTAGAGAAATGCAAATTAAAAGAACACATCTGGGGGCAGCTAGGTAGCACAGTGGATAAAGCACCAGACCTGGATTCAGGAGGACCTGAATCTTACTAGATGTGTGACAATGGGCAAGTCACTTAACACTCATTGCCCTGCCCTCCCCCCCCCCAAAAAAAAGAACACATCAATCTGATTGACTATGATGACAAAAAAGGAAAATAACAAATGCTGAAGGAGGTGTGGGAATATAGGAACACTAATGCAATATTAGTGGAGCTGTATGTCCAATCATTCTGGAAAGCAGTTTGGAGTTATGTACAAAAAGCTATTAAATTATTCATACCTTTTGACCCAGGGTGAAAAAGTTATGATACTGCTACTAGGTCTATATCCCAAAGAAATCAAAGAAAAAGCAATACAATCTATATGTATAAAATATGTATAGCATCTCTTTTAGTGATAGCAAAGAATTAGAAACTGAGGGGATGCCCATCAATTGGGGAAAGACTGTGGTGGAATACTGTGCTGTAAGAAATGATGAAGGAGGTGATTTCAGAAAACCTGGGAATACTTGTATAATCTGAAGCGAAGTGAAATGAGAACCAGTAGAACAATTTATAAAGTTACAGCAATATTATAAAGATAATCAACCCTGAAATACTTAATAATTCAGATCAACACAATGATGAACCATAGTTCCAAAGGACTCATGATGAAATATGCTATCCAGCTCTAGAAAGAAAACTGATGGACTCAGTATAGATTCAAGTATATTTTTTCCTATCTCTTGCTTTTGCTTCTTGGAATATGGTTAATGTGGAAATTAGTCTTCTGTGTCCATATATGCATATATCACATGTGTGTATGCATATGCATGTATATATATAATGGTTTTTATTTTTCTTGCCTCCTAAGGAAAGTGGGAGAGAAAAGGAAGAAAATTTGGATCTTAAAGCAAAATAAAATTGAATAAAAAAAGATTAAAAATATGGCACCTAAGTTTGGAGCTTGGGTGAATGGAAAGATGGTAGTACTCTTTTTTTTATAATAAACATTTTTATTTAAAGTTTATGAGTTCTAAATTCTATTCCTTCCTTATGGTGGTACTCTTAACAGCAATAGGGAAGTTAGGAAGATAGGAGGGGTTCCTGGAAGCATTTACTAAGTTCTTTTGTACCGGGTTCTAAACTAGACACAGAGGATACAAGGTGAAAGAAAGAAAGAGAGAGAGAGAGAGAGAGAGAGAGAGAGAGAGAGAAACAAAGAGAAAGAAAGAAAGAAAAAGAAACAGTTTCTGCCCTCAAGGAGCTTACATTCTAATAGGGGAACAAGTAAACTTATAAGTGTATACAAAAAATATACAAAAATGACCTTGTTTCAGCCCAACCCTGGAGCAGGTTTTCTGAGGGTGCTCTGAAGACCTTTCACTTCGTATGTGTTAGGTGATGTGACTCCTGATTGATTGAGAAAATGCTGAACTACAGTGTTGTGGGAATGGAAAATAAACTTCAGTTTCTTGAATATATTTTGAGAGCTGATCCTGGAGGAGACATATGGACAGACAGACAGATACAGAGAGACAGAGATAGAGACAGACAGACACAGACAGAGAGACAGAGAGGAAAGGCAGAGCACCTGGCACACAGGTGCTTAATAATCATCTCACTTGAATGGCAGACTGGAGCCTCAGACCCACAAACATGTAGGGGAAACCCCCCCCCCCCATCATCTTCATCAATTTTCAGAACCAACAGCCCTAGAGACTACTGGAAAATTGGTGCAATTGTTCTTTCCCTGGTTTGAGTTGAGATCTTATTTTTCTCTCAGCTGACAAGCTCATTTGCTCCAGTGTTGTCTTTGGTGTATTCTATTCTATTTGATGAAGAGGCCTATTAGTTAGTCCTTATGGTCTTTTATGTAACCAGTGTTTGGGAGGAAGGGGCTAAACTAGCAAGTGTAAAACTAAAGGCTACATTGCCCTTGAGGGTAACTAGTAAAGTGGTTTTTTATTCTAAACCATTTATTTAGATGCATACCCCATGGACTAGAGATGTCTGAGGCATGGTAGACAGATATGTCTAACCCAGAAATGCCTCCTATCTTGGAGATAAGAGAGATTGGCCAGCCTTGGCAGTCCTATATTCTGTCTGCTCCTCCCCCTAGCTAGGTTTATAGTCTTGCTGGCATAGCTCTCTTCCTAGTCTTCACAAAGGTGGGCCACATCCCATAAGATAGGTATCTATGTCATTCTTGAGCTATATCGATATATTTATTCAGACATATATATTTATGCATACACACACTCACTTTTTATAAAGCAAATACAGGGTAATTATGGAAGGGGCCACTACTTCTATTAGACATTTAAAGACATTTGAAATGGAAATACTAGAATCCAGTTCAAGGGCCTTTGTATTTTGGGACAAGCCCTTGAACGGAGTGGCGATTGCCTTTTGTTGACTGCTGTGTTTGATTAACATTGTAGTTTCCCTATAGCATCTCTACTTCTTTCTTAGACTATTGAAAATCAGATGTGATAGTGCCCATACTCTGTAGGGTCACTGCACTGTTTAGCTCCTTGGCAAATCATCAATGAAGCCAACACAATGTATTAAACTACTAGACAGTCTGGGAGAATACTAGGATATCTTAGGGCTGCTAAATCATTTTAATTTAGTTTGTTAAAAAGAGGGATATAAGAAAAGAGATGAATTTTTCCTATTTCAGAATTGGGAAGTCCATGTGGATTCGTGTAGGCTCAAATCTTTTATTAGCTATGTTGTTTGCAGTGGAGAAAAGATCACACCCCTCTCAGGAAGAATGCAACTCCCAGGGAAAACAAATCCACCCTGCAATTTAAAAAAAGGCCTTTGAAGATGTCCATAAACCTTGGCAGTGGTCCACACCAGATAGTTGGGAGTGATCAGGTTTAAAAAGGAATATTTCTGGTTTGAGAGTTTGTAAAAGTTAGGAGGTAAAGAAAGCCAACAATATATTCTCATAGCTGGTAACCCAAGGCTCCATCCATTCTTTGGCAAGGAATCCTGAAATTTTTTCAAAGGAAATTGTCCAAGAAGATCAATAGCTTGGGTATTTAATTGAATTGCCAAACAACAGTTTTCCCCATTATGATACAACCTCCTCCCCCCTCCACTCCCTCTCCTAGACATGTGCTCCCAGTTCATCTTTCAGGCACCGCCCCGGAACATCTGTTGAGTGGTGTAGTGGAAAGAACACTTCCAGAGATATAAGTTGAACCCGAATCAGGTACCAGTTTAAAAGTTTGGTGTTTACTAAGGCTTGTTACCAACTTGGCTGCAAGGATATGACTTTCTCAACTCTCATCGGCTAAATCAAAGGGAGTTTGTGATCCACAGTAGTGGAAGGAGTAACCCACCCTCATGAAATCACAGTTCTTCAGAACACCAAGATGTTAATTGAAAATAGCTACTTAAAAGATGTTTTGCCTGAAGGCAGCATGGTGTAGTGGAAAGATAGCAGGCCCCTGAATCAGGACTGCTTGGGTTCTAGTCCCACTCTGACACATATTAGCTATCACTCAGTCATGTCATCAAGCCTTTACAATATAGATCAGATACTGTTCTAAGCACAGTTGTTTTTCATTCATGCCAGAGTCTTTGTGACCCCATTTGGGATTATCTTGGCAAAGATCCTGGAGTGGTTTACCAATTCCTTCTCCAGCTCATTTTACAGATGAGGAAACTGAGGCAAGCAAGATTAAGTGACTTGCCCAAGGTCACACAGCTAGTAAGTGTTGGAACCCAGATTTGAACTTAGGAAGAGGAGTCGGGGGCAGCTAGATGGCACAGTGGTTAAAGCGCTGGCCCTGGATTCAGGAGTACCTGAGTTCAAATCCAGTCTCAGACACTTAACACTTACTAGCTGTGTGACCCCGGGCAAGTCACTTAACCCCCATTGCCCCGCAAAAAAAAAAAAAAAGGAAGAGGAGTCTAAGGACTCTAAACCTGCCACTCTATCCACTGTGCCACCTAATTGCTCCATGCAAGTAACTAGGGCTATATCAATTAAATACAGAGTAGAAGGAAGGTAATGTCAGAAGGGAAGGCACTAGCAGCTGGAGAGACCAGGGAAGGTCTCTTGTTAAACTACAGAAGAAGGGATTTGAGCTAGATCTTGACGGAAGAAAGTCAGGGAAGCTAAGGACAGCCATCAAAAAAACATGGAAACGGGAGATGGATATTGTCAGACAGTACAGTTTGTGGAGCAGAGTGACGTGTATGAAGACGGGCAAAGGAGGAAGGGAATGGGCTTGAAATGCCAGGCAGAGTACCTCCCATTTGATCCCAGAGAGAATAAGGAACCACTGGAGCTTACTGAATAGGGTGGGTACATGATCAGAGCTATGCTTTAGAAAAACCGCTTTGACAGGTGAGTGGAAAGTGGATTAGAGTAGGGAGCCACTGGAATCAAGAACACAGTGACTTGCCCAGGGTCACACAGCTAGTAAGTGTCAAATGTCTGAGGCCAAATTTGAACTCAGGTCCTCCTGAATCCAGGGCCGGTGCTTTATCCACTGTGCCACCTAGCTGCCCCATTCAAATATTTGTTAACCAATATATGTGAAGGTACGTAAAAAAGTGAAGCACTGTAAAAATGGTGGATGCTATTATTATTTATTATTAGTTTATAACCTCAGATTCAGAACAAATTCTTTTTATGTTAGAATTAATAGCAAATGGATAAAAGTCATCCAGAGGGACTGTGAAAGGGGGAAAGTGAAAATGAGAAAGGATATATTTTAAAATCAAATAAATGGGGGCAGCTAGGTGGCACAGTGGATAAAGCAGTGGCCCTGGATTCAGGAGGACCTGAGTTCAAATCAGGCCTCAGACACTCGACACGAACTGTGTGACCCTGGGCAAGTCACTTAACCCTCATTGCCCCACAAAAAAACAAAAAACAAAACAAAACCAAGTAAATGTCTATTTGAAATAACTTGCAAGGAATACTCAGAGAGGACAAACCGTATTCTACCTGACTAGTTAGATTTTGTGCACTCCAAAGAGGGTTAAGATTCAGAGCTGTCAGAATATATTTTAGGAACAAGCTGCTATTTTTCTATTTCCCAGTTCTCACTCAAAAATGGAAATTAACCTCAAATCATTTCTGCCACTCTTCTGCCCACACCCGTACATGTAGTATGATATCCCCTTGTCTTGAAGTCCAAAATGTTTATACACTTCTATCTCGAGAACATTTGTCATCATTCCCTAATCCCATGAATGTTAGTACAGAAACAATTTGGCATTGATTAGCTAAACGAGGTCTGTTTATTTGCCCTTTGGCGCTAGGTAGCAAACTCAAGGACACCCCAAGTTGCCATGTTACCTACTGCTTTCAACATGAAATCAGCCAGTGTGAGAGTGGAAATGAAGTCACTCTTTCTGTTTTGATAAGAGAGTGGCCAAAGATCTCAGGCATGGAAGGCATTTTAACAGAGTCCTTATAGAGGAGCGACTGTGCTCTCTATTAATAAACCCAGTATCCAAGTTCTCTGGAGCATGGGGGCTATTTGACTACTCTGGATTCTTAATATTCTTGCATCCTACTTTCATTATCATATTTCTTTCTTTCTTCCTTTCTTTCTTTCTTCCTTTCTTCCTTTCTTTCTTTCTTTCTTTCTTTCTTTCTTTCTTTCTTTCTTTCTTTCTTTCTTTCTTTCTTTCTTTCTTTTTTTTTTGGCGGGGCCATGGGGATTAAGTGACTTGCCCAGGGTCACACACCTAGCTGCCCCTCTCATATTTATTTCAATAAAAATTCTGGTTGCTCTAATATCACTTATCATTTGAACACATACACTGTTTTTATAATTAATAAGCTGGGGGCAGCTAGGTGGCACAGTGGATAAAGCACCGGCCCTGGATTCAGGAGGACCTGAGTTCAAATCCGACCTCAGACACTTGACACTTATTAGCTGTGTGACCTTGGGCAAGTCACTTAACCCCAATTGCCTCACCAAAAAATAAATAAATAAAATAATTAATAAGCTTAGTCTCAGAGAATAGTTGAGAGAATATTCCTCCATCCTTTCTTTACAGAGGGCATGGAATATTGCATATATTGTCAGACACAGTTGATGTGCTGGTTGGTTTTCATGAATTATTTCCCCCTCTCTTTTCTTTATTATCTTCATATCGTATGGATCACTAGTTAGGGGAAGGAGGGGGGATATATTTGGAGATGAAGGTTATACTAAAACAAGTTATCAAAAAAAGATATTAAAATATAAAGCTAGTGTCGAATCATCAGTTTCTTGTCATGATGAAATACTGCAGGGAAGGCTATAATTTGGGGGTTACTACCAGAATAGACAATAAAGATTGGTAGTTGCATTCTATACCTTCCAGCCTCACTAAGTGACTCTCCAAAGTAGAGCTAGTGGCCAGGAAGGTCACAGTTGACAGTTGAAAGGAATAAGCTCACCGAATCAAGATGGTGGAGTAGCTGGATGATGTATGGCCAAGCTCCTCCTTGAAACTCCAAACAGATCTACAAAATGAACTGGGCTGAGTTCTGATGGGGAAATCTAAGGGAAAAAATTACAGTGAGTTATTTTTCCAGCTCAGGTAGGCATAGGGAGACTGACAGACACTGGGAACTAGGTCTGGCCAGAAAATGCTGTGTGGGACATTCCAGTGCAGGGAGAAGTTGTGTACCAGGCCAAGAAGTCTCAGATCTAGCACGGAGGGAACTGACCTTAAGCAGGATCCAAAAATAGATACTACCTGGCAACTCTGTTCCTTGCTACTCAATTCTGGGTCACAAATCCAGGGTAGACTTAGGAGAAGACCCTTAGGAGTGGCATTCTAACATAAGGAGTGATCATGGACCCTAGGCTGTGTACTAAGCAAGGAGTACATTTAGAATCAAGCTACAGGGGCAGCTAGGTGGCGCAGTGGATAAAGCACCGGCCCTGGAGTCAGGAGTACCTGAGTTCAAATCCGGCCTCGGACACTTAACACTTACTAGCTGTGTGACCCTGGGCAAGTCACTTAACCCCAATTGCCTCACTAAAAAAAAAAAAAAAGAATCAAGCAACAGCTTTTTGGCTCAGACCCAGGAGTGGTGTGGGTTCTTATTTGAAGCTTCTAACCCAGTACAAAGCCTGCAGTAGGATTACCAGTGCAGGAATTCCATACCAAAGGGGACCTCAGAGTTCTGTCACTGAATTAACAGGGCTCTCCAGTTGACTGACAATGGCCAAGTTGAGCAGCAGTCTACTGGAACTCCAAGTGGGGCAAACACATAGGCTCAGACACAAACTCAGGTCAGAAACTAAAGGAGCTCAGGCCAGGATGGCAGAAATCAGATTTCTCCCTGAATCAGATTACTTTGGAAGCACTGAAAGCTTGTAGGTCCCCTGCCTGAGCTGCCCCAGAGATCCTGGCCTAACACAACACTCACTACCCCAAGAAAGCATCAGCAAAGACCAACCCAGAATGGTCTGGTGCAGAGCCCAGCCCTAATACAAAGTTTGAAGTCAGGAAAAAGCCTGGAGGAACAAACAATTGAAAAAAGGATCACATCATAAAAATCTGCTATAGTTACAGGGACACCTGAGATACAAACTCAAAAGACTCACTCCAAAACATCTAAAAGCAAAGCTTCAAAGAAAAACACAGCTTGGGCACAAGCTCAACTGGGATTCCTGGAAAAAAGTGAAATGAGTTTAAAGAAGAGTTAAAATGTTTTTATAAATTAAATGATAGTGATAGAGAAGGGGAAATGGGAAAGAAATGAGAGCTATGGAAGAAAAAGCTTAGCACAAGAGGTACAAAACTAAACTTCCTGAAAATTAGAATAAACCAAATCAAAGATAATGACTCTAGGTGACAACAAGAAATATTAAAACAAAGTAAAAAGACTTAAAGAATAAAAGAAAATATAAGGCATCTCATAGCAAATACAACTGACATGGATAACATATGAGGAGAAATCATTTAAGAAGCAATGAGGGGGCAACTAGGTGGCACAGTGGATAAAGCACCATCACTGGATTCAAGAGGACCTGAGTTCAAATCTGGCCTCAGACTCTTGACACTTACTAGTTGTGTGACCCCGGGCAAGTCACTTAACCCTCATTGCCAAGAAGAAGAAGAAGGAGGAGGAGAAGGAGGAAGAGAGGGAGGAAGAGGGAGAGGAGGAGGGGGAGGAGGAGGAGGAAGAGGAAGAAGCAGCAGCAGCAGCAATGCTTAATGGCTGAATGCCATGACTAAGAAAAGAACCTAGGTATCACATTTAAAGAAACAATAAAATAAAACAGCCCAGATCACTTAGAACCAGAAGACAAAGTAGAAAACTCCAAAATTAAAACTCCCAGAAACAACATAGCCAAAATTCAGAGCTTTCATGTCAAAGAAAAAAATACTGCAAGGAGTTAGAAAGAATTCAAGTACCAAGGAGCCACAGTAAGGATCATACACAATTTAGCATCTTCTACTATAAAGGAGTGAAGTGTAGAATACGATGTTCTAGAGGGATGTAGACTAAGAACCGAGAATAACTCTTAGAAAAAACCGAGTATAATCCTACAGGATTATGGATGTATAATGAAACAGATGAAAGTAAATGATATATACTTACAACCAAGGATAACTTATGAAGCAAAATTATATAATATTATAGGGGATTCATTATATGTCCTTTGCTGAACTGAACAATCACGTTGACTCCCTTACAAAAGGTTGGGGAATAGTTCTATCCCTAATGTAGATATGGGAGCTGGGGCACAGGACAATATGGTCCACTAAGGATGAGGCAGCTATTTCTATACAATGTTACTCCTTGGTGCCAATCTGAATACATACTGAAGACCAATATGGCACAATCGCAAGATACCTATTCAGCGTATGGCCTCGTGGTGCTAATCAAGTCTACCACTGCAGCAGTCACTATCAAAGCTCTCACCTTTATGGGTCTCCCTGCGCCACCATATTGCCTCTGATCAAATCCCCCTTTTCATTGTGAAGGAGGCCTAAGATTAGGCCTGCTGTCATTCTATCCCTCTCTCCATCATACATTGTTGAACATTAGAATGGGTGTTTGAAACAACTATTCATCATGTTCCTGACTCCTGCGGTTGTGTATTCTACCTCCGGGAAGCAGATTTGTCCAAGACAAAACTTGGTACTAGGAAGGAGAATTCTCCAGTCCTATAACAGGCTTGGAACAGGCATCCATAAAGCTTTACCTTTTAAGAACAGGCTACTTGAAACATAGCCCTAGTTGTTGCTCTTCAGACTTGCCTTATTCCATTTCTTATTTGGAATCAGTCGGACCCCAGATGGCTCGATATTCCTCTGACATTTTAATTGGCAGGACTCTAGCCAAGGGGTGTGTGCCGTAGAAATAATTAATACCTACCCGGGCTCCTGCCATGTAGGCTGGGCTGGTTTTTCCCTCAAAAGCAGGGAAGTCATCCCTGTGATGTACTTGGTCCAGAGAACTAGGGCTTGAGCTGTTGATATGATGTTTTGGTTGCCTAGGGTTGTTGTTGCTATTGTTGAAGAGGACCTATGACATCAGGAGGGTGATACCTCGACTTGTAAGTGAATTGGATTTAATTGAGGCAGGCCTGTGCAAAGCCATCGGCCTCAGTCTCTCCTCCAGAGTCATCAGATATAAAAAAAATAATGGGGGGCAGCTAGGTGGCACAGTGGATAGAGCACCGGCCCTGAAGTCAGGAGGACCTGAGTTCAAATTTGGCCTCAGACGCTTAACACTTACTAGCTGTGTGACCCTGGGCAAGTCACTTAACCCCCATTGCCTCACCAAAATAATCATAATCATAATAATAATAGATGATGTTTCAGGACCTCTCAGACTTAATGGATGTCCCACCACTGTGAAAGTCAACGTACTCTTTCAAAATGGAGACAAAAGGGGCAATGTCTACCTGAACTAAGCTGTATACTTGTGAACCCTTTCCATGCTGTCTTTAAGTATACTTATTTTTGTTCATTGTCAGACGGCCTATGAATGCTCCATTTTGTTTAGTCCCAAGTCTGAGCAACTCAACCTGACCTGAGTCAGGTCTAATTAAGAACAGGAGGAGGTAACATATTCTGGTCAAATACAATATTAGTACCCTCCTGACACATCTTTCCCTTCTGTTAATAATCAATGATCTAGACTCTTCTGTCACAAGATGACTAATGCAGAAATACGTTTGGTGTGATTGCAAATTTATAACCCATATTAGATTGCTTCCCGTCTTGTGGAGGATGGAGGGAAGGAAGGGTGGGAGAAAAATTTGGAACTGAAAATCCTATGAAAACCAATGTTGAAAACTACCCTTATATGTAGCTGGAAAAAAATAAAATCCTGAACAAGAAAAAAAAATCAATGATCTACCCTTTTTTTTTGAGGAATATACCATTTTGAGGAATGGGCCAAAGGTTACAAAGGGGTCTGATGTTTTAATAACTTTTTGGAAGGGGTCTGATGTTTTAATTACTTTTTGAAAATTATTTTTTCTTTATTTTTCACCATTTACTGAGATTTGATTTTTCACACATAATGTAAATTCACTTCCTATATATACTGTATATTATGCTATTGTACTATAAATTAAAAAGAAAAAAGTAAAGGAGTTATTAAATATTCATGACTTTTGTCCCACCCTGTACTTTGCTTTTTGGGGATATCTTAGTTAAATTATTAGGGGGGTAGACTGGTTTTTCTAAAATACTGCTACTTATAAATTAATGGCTATTGCACCAGTTTAGGCAATATTTATTACTAAAGTCTATTAAATATTAGAAGAGCATTGACCATGTGGCAGTTAACACAAGTTGAAAATCCCTAGTGACATATTTCTAAGAGAGAGCAAGCACCTGTCTTAACAGCCTACCCTAATATAAGAGGAGAGGATTCACCAACCAGACATCTTTCCAAGCCTAGAGTGTGAGCCAAGAATAATGGCGCTGGCCTCCTGGTCAGGCTTTTTCCTCTTTTTGAAGAGAGGCGGCTCCTTACACAAAGCTAATTGGCTAGCATCCTTCAGTTCCATTGGTCGATGTGACTTGAGGGTGGCCCATATTAAAATGAGCTGTACTGCGATGGTATCAGGATCTAATGGGAGACCCCCTGAAGGGTTACTGCTAATGGCGAATTTAGATAGGTGTGGCTTAATCGATTCACTGCGCTGGTTGACCAGAGTCTAATATAGAGAGATATAATATATGCAATATATTATATATATATATATATATATTTGTTATAGTCTATTATAGAGAGAGAATCTATTCTCTACCTCTATTATACGCCCTGCACAGGATTAGAACCCCCTCCTAAAAATTGACCTCTGAAGTAGTGGGGGGGGAGTAGAAAGTCAACCCTCCTGGGATCCCTCAAGAAATCCATTATTAATAATTATTTTCTCACAGTTGGAAAATATTTATCATATCAAAATAAAATTTATCCACATGATGTAAGAAATAAATAGTAAAAAAAATTACAAAAGAAAAGGTGATGAATAATAGATAAATCATTTATTAAGCAATTACCCTTCACAAGGCACTATGTGAAGCACTGTGGATAGAAATAAAGGCAAGCAACACCGTCCTTGCCCTCAAGGAGCTTACATTCTTTTTTGTTTTGTTTTTGCGGAGCAATGAGGGTTAAGTGACTTGCCCAGCGTCACACAGCTAATGTCAAGTGTCTGAGAACAGATTTGAACTCAGGTCCTCCTAAATCCAGGGCCACCTATCTGCCCCCTAAGGAGCTTACATTCTGGTTTTTGTGTGTGTGTTTTTCTCCCCAGGGCAATGGGGGTTAAGTGACTTGCCCAGGGTCACACAGCTAGTAAGTGTCAAGTGTCTGAGGCCGGATTCGAACTCAGGTACTCCTGAATCCAAGCCTGGTGCTTTATCCACTGCACCACCTACCTGCCCCAGGAGCTTACATTCTAATGGGGATGTTGTTCAGTTGTGGCTGACCCCATGGGGGATTGTAAGCCAATACTGTCCACAGGGTTTTCTTGGCAAAGATACTGGAGTGATTTGCCATTTCCTTCTCCAGTGAATTAAGGCAAACAGAGGTTAAGTGACTTGCCCAGGGTCACATAGCTAGTAAGTGTCTAAGGCTAGATTTAAATTCAGGTCTTCCTGACTCGAAGCCCAGTGATCTATCCACTGAGCCATCTAGCTGCCAGTCTAATGGGGAAGGACCACACAAAAAGAAGGATTTGGAAGGTTGGAAAGAAGTGGATCACTGACTACCCTGATTTCCATTGCCTAAAACCAGGTAAATTACATTCCACCTTCTGCCCTAGGATTTTGCTCTTAAGAGAGTTTGGGGCTCTCTGCCAGTGGTTACTCTCTCCACCTATGGTGTTCTCTCAAGCATTAGGATGGTCCCCCACACTTCAGTTTCATCCAACAATTAACAATCAGATTAGGTTTTACAGAGGAATATTTACTTCAAAAGACATAATCCCAAATATACACTTACTCCTCCAATGCATGGGAAGCGGAATTTCATTTCTCCCCATTCCTCAGTCTCTGGGGAGGACAAGAGAATCAGTTAATAGCTTAGCTCGGTTCCAATAGAGCACCCAGGCCCAGTACCCACCTCTGGTCAGCTCCCAGGCACCCCAGCCCCTCTGGGCTTCCATGCTGGGCTGGCTGGCTACAATATGCCCACCTGTAATCCTGGCTCCAAGATGGCCCTGGTTCAAACTCCTAAGTCTGGTGAGAATCACCAGTGGTATCTGAGACTAAGGACGGAGGAAATGTAACAGACACAACCCGAGGCCCATTTCTCTTAGTCAGGGTAAAAGAGAGGGATAACAAGTGCAGGAAGTCCTTCCTCTCTCACTGGATTAGCTCATGGCACTCCTGCTGTGGGTGAGCTAGTTTCAGCACCTTCTGGAAGTAGCAAGAAGGAGTGAACAGAGGAAAGAGGACAGGAAAGAGAATGGCTGTCTCCTTCTTGTGAGTTTTAAAGAAGACACAGCCTTCCCCAATACAGAGCTAATAAGGGTGTGCTCCTGAGGCCCTCGGGCCACCTCTGGGTTAGGAAATCTGGGCATGCCCAGTCAAGTCCAGTTAGAAAAGGGAGATACACATGTGTTGGAGTGGCTTGAGACAGCCAGGAAGCTGGGAGATCAGGAGGAGAAAGATAAGGCCAATACAGGTGCATCAGAGCCCAAAGTGGCTTGATGTGGTGGCATGATTGGTGAGATCTAGGAAATGGGAGGAGAGTCCGGGAATGGAGAAAGATAAGATCAATATAAATGGAATCCCAGGAGGGGAGAGTGGAGGTGATAATCCTAGTGGAGTGGGATGGGAAAAGAAAACAATGCTAAAAAGGAAAATAACAGAATCTTATATATTGCTTTCATATTTGCAAATCATTTTACAAAAAATTATCTCTGTTGAATCACATAATAACCCTGTGAAGTAGGCACTATGCTTTTTTTTTTTTGGGGGGGGGGTGGCAGGGCAATGAGGGTTAAGTGACTTGCCCAGGGTCACACTGCTAGTGTCAAGTGTCTGAGGCTGGATTTGAACTCAGGTACTCTTGAGTCCAAGGCCAGTGCTTTATCCATTGTGCCACCTAGCTGCCCCAGCACTATGCTTTTTAATCACTGTTTTGCAGACAAGAAAATTAAGGTTTCGGTAGTCTAAATGTCTTATTCATTGACTTGCAGCTGGTAAATATTAGGGAAGTTAAAACCAAGTTTTCCTGAACCCAAATCCAGCAGTGTAATAACCATACCATACTGCCTTTAATATCGTCATGACCCTCCCCGCCCACCCCCACCCCCCATGCAGGTTAGACTAGTTTTTCCTTCAAAGGTATTGAGACATTCCTAGAGACTTAGTTGTCTCAGGGGACTAAAGGACTCAGATTGTGGGTGTCAGTTTATCATTGCCTGATAAAAAATAGCCCTGAGGAACTCCAGGGGTCTCTTTTGGTTTTGTTTTTTGTTTTTTTGCAGGGCAATAAGGATCAAGTGACTTGTCCAGGGTCCCACAGCTAGTAAGTGTCAAGTGTCTGAGACTGGATTTGAACTCAGGTCCACCTGAATCTAGGGCTGGTGCTTTATCCACTGTGCCACTTAGCTGCCCCTTCCAGGGGCCTTTTGATACTTCACTGGTGCATCATTATGGGGAAGAGACAGGGGAGCTTCCTTAGCTGAATCAATTCCAGGTGTCCTCAATATCTCTATTTGTTAAATATCCTTCTTTAGTTAGGGTGAAATAAATCTTTTTTTGTTAACTATTGAATGACTTATGAGGGTCTCATTTTGTTCCAATATTGAATATCAATTACCAGACGACTTCTGACTCATCCCAGAACATCTGTTAAGCACTTTTTATGTATATGCAAATCCACATATAAAAGTGAAGATCCTGTTATGTTTTAAAAGGTATTAATCTTTTATTTGGTAAAGAAATATTAATAAAATAATTATTATGGGACAATGTAGTACCACTCATTAAAAGTTAATGGAATGACTCATCCGTTTAAATGGAGTTGCTTTCATCAGTTGGATGAGATGTTCTGATTGGATTTTTAAATTAAATTCTAATATCGAGCCAGGTTTTGAAGAAATCTCTTTCCAAAGCAGTATGTACATGCCAGGAGAAGCCTCAGCCAAGTTACTAGCAATCTATGATGTGTAGTCAAGGACAAGTAGAAAGAGATCAGGAATGACTTCTCAAAGAGGAAAAGAACAGCAGGAAATACCGGTCATAGACAAAAGGCATGGACTGAATACTGACACTCTGGTTGGACACTAACAAAATAGACTAGGCCTGAGAGGTCAAGTCTGATGTCCTAAAATGAAATGGACACAGTGGCCCAGGAAAGACTGCTCTGGACACCTGTTAGTTGGGCAACTTTGGGTAAATTTGGGAAGCCTTTCCCAATCCCTTTGTTAGGTCCCTCCCTTTGTTAATTATTTCCTTTTTATCCTGTGTAGAGTTTGTTTGTACATATTTGTTTGCTAGTTGTCTCCCCCATTAGATTGTAAGCTCCTTGAGGACAAGGACTGTCTTTTAGCTCTTTTTGTCTCCACAGTGCTTAGCACAGTGCCTAGCACATAGTAGGTACTTAATAAATGTTTATTGACCTACTGAAAATCACTTAATCTATGGAGATAATGCAACCTCCCTCAGATAGTTTGAAGATGTTCAAATAAAATAATGCATGTGAAATGTTGTATAAATTCCAGTCATTCTTTTTTTTTTTTTTTTTTGGTGAGGCAATTGGGGTTAAGTGACTTGCCCAGGGTCATACAGCTAGTAAGCTAGTAAGTGTTAAGTGTCTGAGGCCGGATTTGAACTCAGGTCCTCCTGACTCCAGGGCCAGTGCTCTATCTACTTCGTCACCTAGCTGCCCCTCCAGTCATTCTTTTTTTTTTTTTAAGTGAGGCAATTGGGGTTAAATGACTTGCCCAGGGTCACACAGCCAGTCATTCTTTTTTTTTTTTTGTGAGGCAATTGGGGTTAAGTGACTTGCCCAGGGTCACACAGCTAGTAAGTGTTAAGTGTCTGAGGCCGGATTTGAACTCAGGTACTCCTGCATCCAGGGCCAGTGCTCTATCCACTGCACCACCTAGCTGCCCCCAGCCAGTCATTCTTAATCAGAAAAATGGTGGGCCCTGGAGACCTTCATGTGAAGGACTTGTGCTAATAGGAAAGAGCTTCTCTAGCAATATCTATTTATATAATGGAAGATAGGAGTCAATCAATATTAAATGCCTACCATCTTCCAGGCACAGGAGAGACAAAGACAAAAGGAGCTAACAGTCTATCTGGAGGAAAACACTTGTGTACATATAGAAAATCGAGAAATGATTTGGTGAAGGAGGCAACAGCAGATTGGAGGATGGAGAAAGGCTTCATGTAAAAGTTGGTGCTTGAGCTGCTCTTTGAATGAAACTAGGAATTCTGGGAGGCAGAGGTTAAGGAAGTGGTCCATTCCAGGCCTGGGAACGGTGGGCAGAGGTGGTGGGAATGACAAGTGCGAAGGCTGGGGATTTTGAAACAAGATGAACAAATTTGTTTGAAACAAACAAAAGGGTAAAATATGAAAAATAAAGATAAATAAATAAACAAATAAACAAACATGTATGCACATACACATACACACATATATAATACGCAAAGTAAATACAAATTTGGAGTGAAATGATGATGATGCTGAGGTCATTAGCAACTGCAGGAATTACAATAGGCCTCATAGAGGAGTGGGAAGATGCTAGAGATTCCAGGGTAGCTCACCTCATGTCTGAGAATCCTTATGCAAAACCCAATTCTATTAGACAAATCTCAAGTCCAAGAACAAGGCTATTTCTTCTCTTCCTAGAGAAGGTATCCCTGAGGAGTTATAGGTGATCCTCTAATGCCATTGGCTCAAGCTCCCATTGGTACTCGAGGATTATCAATTCAGAACCACTTTAATCAGTCAGCTTTAAGTAACTTTTAGAAAGGGGTGTTTACTAAGGTGGTACAGCAACAACAGTTGGCAAAAAACAAACAAACAAAACAAAACAAAAAAAACCCACCCTCCCAAAATTTGGTAACAAACTCTCCCACCAGTATATGCAGAGTCCAAGGGAAAGCTTAGTAGAGAGCACATGTGACAAGCAGGTCACTCAGAGTCACAGACTGATAGAAGTCCTCTTCTCCCATTTGTGGGGTGTTCCAGAGCTTCTACTTAGGCATGGCACCGTTTCTTCGCTGGTCATGAATCTGTGTCCAGTCTTTCCTTGGCTCCCAATTCCAAAATGGTTGTCAGTTGAATTGGGGATGCCTATAGAATACCTATGGGAAGTATAATATCCTGAACCCTTTGAGGACCTAAAGAAGGGAAGGGAGAAGGGAAGGAGACTTATTTGAAGGCCAAAGTTGACACCTCTCCTGCACCCAGGATATTCTTCCTCTGGTTTTACTGGAATACTCCAAATTTGGTGCCTTTTTAATCTACTTGAGAATATATAGATGACTCCTAGGTGTGCCTAAATTCCTTCATATTCCTTCCTTTATATGAACTAATTCCTTTTCAACCTCACTCCAGTTTCAGGGACTTTTTGTATTTGGCGTAAAGTCTATGGTTGATTTATTGATTGATTGAAACTAAAGTCTATGATTTCAATTGAGTGATTATGTTCACCTGGTTAAAGCAGCAGGTCATAATGTCACTTACTTTAAATGGGGTAGGGTGACTTGCCTGAGTAAATCAATCAACTCCACCATTACACTAAGAGTCAGAGGTGAGAATACATTCTAGACATGGAAGGAAGACAGCACATAGGAACATGGGAAGACAGGAAATGGAAAGTTATGCACAAAGAGAAGTAGATAGGCCATTTTGGGTGAAATGTAGAGCATGTGAAGGAGAGTATTATTAAAATCTGAAAAAAAAACCCAACAGAATGGAGCTAGATTATGAAAGGCTTTAAATACTGAACAAAGGAGTTGATATTTTGTCTTTGAGGCAACAGATAGGCAATGGAGCTGCTTGAGAAGAGGAGTAACATTGTCAGAATTGGGCCTAAGGAATATCAGTTTTACACTGATGTGAAGGGTGCATGAGAGGGAAAAGAGACTTGATGTAGGGAGACGAGTTAGGGGGTTCTTTTAACAATCTAGTGAAATATGCTAAGAACCCAAACTAGAGGACTGGTGGGCATGTGAGTGGAGAGAAGGGAATAGAAGCAAGGGATGTAGAGGCAAAGTCTATAAGAATTTGAAACTATTTGAGGATTAGTTGATGAGGAGGATGAGGGAAAGAAAAGAGTCAAGGATAACCCCAAGGTTGAGAACCTGAATGACTGGAATAATGGTGATAGCTTCTTCTTTTTTTTGGATAATAAACATTTTTATTTAAACTTTTGAGTTCCAAATTCTATCCCTCCTTCACTCCCCTCCTCCCTCCCTGAGGCATTAAGCAATCAGATATAGGTGATACATGTGCAATTATGTAAAACATTACCATATTTTGTACAAAAAAACTCAGATAAAAGGGAAAAAATGAAAGAGTGAAAAATAGCCTGCTTCAGTCTGTGTCAATCAATATCAGTTCTTTCTTTGGAGGTGGATAGTATGCTTCATCATTAGTCCTTTGGGATTGTCTTGGATCATTCATTGTATTGCTGAGAATAGTTGTCATTCACAGTTCTTCATCAAACAGTATTGCTGTCACTGCACAATGTTTTCCTGGTTCTGCTCATTTGACTATACATCAGTTCATATAAGTCTTTCTAGGCCTCTCTGAAATTATCCTGCTTGCCATTTCTTATAGCACAATAATATTA
Organism: Dromiciops gliroides; assembly: GCF_019393635.1. Lineage (NCBI taxonomy): Eukaryota > Metazoa > Chordata > Mammalia > Microbiotheria > Microbiotheriidae > Dromiciops > Dromiciops gliroides. The sequence continues at coordinate 238,081,341 of NC_057866.1, read as the reverse complement.
CATTACAGTCATATACCATAGCTTGTTTAGACCTTCCTCAATTGATGGGCATTCCTATGATTTCCAGTTCTTAGCCAAGCTGTAGTTTCTAAAGAATTAGCATGATTATGAAAAAGAGATGATTTTTTTCCTTAGGAAAGATAATGAATTCTGCTTTCAATAAGTTGAGATTAAAATGCTTGTGGACCATCTAGTTGGAAATGGTGAAAAGCAATGTGATTAATTAATGGGACCTACTTAGCTAAGCATATCAGTTGAATGAGAAAGCTCTTGGGTTACTGTAATTATTGCAGGTAGTGATGGGGCAATTAGGTGGTACAGTGGATAGAGCATTGGCTCTAAATTTGGGAGGACTTGAGTACAAATCTGACCTCAGACACTTAGTAGCTGTGTGACCCTGGGCAACTCACTTAACCCAAATTGCCTTAAACATCCAGGGCCATCTCCAGTTATCCTGATGTGTATCTTTCCACTGGACCCAGATGACTCTGGAGGAGAGTGAGGCTAGTAACTTTGCACAGCCCTTCCTCCCTTAAATCCAATTTACTGCAAGTCATGACATTACCTCTGGGTGTCACAGCCCTCTTCAAGAATGAAGGACACACAACAAAAACAGGTAGTGATTACCATTTTGTCTTTTCAACTATTATCAACTGACAGGAATGGTAATGATTTTCACATGGTGAGTTAGGTAAGCAAATAATCTCTGAAGACCCCCAGAGTTGACCTAAGCATCCTATAATCATCTAGGCGATGGAAACAGTACATAGAAATTCCAAAATCATCAAATGTGTGTATGTCTGTGTACGTAGCTTGGAAAGAAGCAAAGGATGAAATGATATAAGGAGATCAAACAGGAATTCAGGGCAGAGGAAAAAATAAACTACAGAGTATTAAAAAAATTCCATACAAATTTAAACAAATTTCCTTAAACAGTTGCATAAATCATATGTTTCCATGAGCTTTAGGATAAGAACCACTTATGTAAACTTTAAATTAAATTTTTCAGTACTTTTGGAAAGTATTCAGACATGAGAGAGAATCAATTTTCTTTCAATGTATCTGTCAGTTTCAGTGACACTATACTATATTAAATTACTTCATAATCATAAACTTAAGTCAAGAGTAACATGGAAAGCCATAACCATTTAATTAGACTAGTGTAAATCTTATGTCAGATGCTACCTCTTGACATGTAGTGCATGAGTTCTACTTTGGGGGACTTTTCACTTCTCTGGTTTTTGTCTCCATTCAGAGATGTAGAGGGAAAAGCTGGCTAGACAGCAGTTGGTGTGCTTTAAAAAATCTGGGGATTTTAGGGGATTGCAAGCTCAATTAGAGTCAACCATGCAATGTGTCAAAGAGGCTAATATGATCATAGACTGCCCTTAAGAAGGTATAGTCATCATGGGTCAGCTAGGTGACACAGTGGACAAAATACCAACCCTGGACCCGGGAGACCCCCAAGCCCAAATCCAGCCCCAGACATAAGCCACCCCACCCTGCCTGCCCCACAAAAAACAAGGATAAACAAAAAATAAATGCTTTACAGATATCATCCCTTCATATTCAATTCATACCTGAGCCCTCTGTCTAAGTATATTCCTTTCAGCTGCCCTAATACTGAGAAAGATCTTATGAGTTAGAAGTATTCCCATGTAGGAATGTAAACAGTTTTAATATCCCTCATAATTTCTTTTACCTGTTTACCTTTTTATGCTTCTCTAAAGTCTTGTATTTGAAAGTCAAATTTTCTATTCAGGTCAGGTCTTTTCATCACAAATGCCTGACAGTCATTTTTTTCATTGAAGTCCCCTTTTTTCCTCCGAAAGATTATACACAGTTTTGCTGGGTAGGTAATTTTTGGCTGCAGTCCCAGTTCCTTTGCTCTCTGGAATATCATATCCCATGCCCTCTGGTCCTTTAATGTAGATGCTGCTAGACCTTGTGTTATCCTGACTGTAGCTCCACAGTATTTGAATTCCTTTTTTCTAGCTGCCTGCAATATTTTCTCCTTGACCTGGGATCTCTGGAATTTGGCTATAATATTCCTGGAAGTTTTCCTTTTGGGATCTCTTTTAGGAGATGATTAGTGAATTCTTTCAATTTCTATTTTACCTTCTGCTTCTAGAATATCAGGGCAATTTTCCCTGATAATTTCTTGTAAGATGATATCTAAACTCTTATTTTGTTCATGGTTTTCAGGTAGTCCAATGATTTTCAAATTATCTCTCCTGGATCTATTTTCCAGGTCAGCTGTTTTTCCAAGGAGATATTTCAGATTGCCCTCTATTTTTTATTTGATTGGATTTGCTTTACTGTGTCTTGGTTTTTCAAAAAAAGTTAAGGGGTAAGAGGAATGCACTGGAAGAAAGGGGAAGGGAGGGGTGGACTGGGGAAAAGTAGCTCACATAAAAGAAACAAGAAAAAGCTTATGGAGTAGAGGGGAAGATGGGAAATGAGCAGGTGAGTGAATGAACCTTACACTCATCAGAATTGGCTCAAAAAGGGAATAACATACACACTCAAGTGGGTATAGTAATATATTGCGCCCTGAGGGAAAGTGTGAGGGGAAAGAGATGTGGGAGAGGCAAAGGAAGGAAGGGCAAATTGGGGGAAGTGACAGTAAAAAGCAAAACACTTTCGAGGAGGGATAGGGTGAAGGAAGATAGAAAATAGAGTAAATATCAAGGGGAGGGAATAAGATGGAGGGCAATACAGTTAGCAATAGTAGCTGTGAAAGAAATGATGAGCAGGATGATATCAGAAGGACATATGAAAAATGCAAACTATCAACAGAGAAAGAACCAATGGTATCTGAATACAGCTTGAAGTATAATTTTATTTGTTAGCTCCTCTTTCTAAAGGTATTTGTCTATTTTCTTTCACAACCTGACTAATGAGAAGATGTTTTGCATAACTGCACATATATGACTTATATTGAATTGCTGTTTTTCATAGGGAGGGATGAGGAGGGAGGGAAGAAGAAAATTTAGAACACAAAGTTTTAAAAAAAATAAATGTGAAAAGTAATGATGAGCAGGAGGAGTTCAGAGAAACCTGAAAGAACTTACATGAACTGATGCTAACTGAGAGGAGCAGAACCAGGAGAACATTGTACTCAGTAACAGCAACATTGCATGATGAACAATGGTGATAGACTTGGCTCTTTTTAGCAATGCAGTGGTCCAAAACAATTTCAAAGAACTTCATGATAGAAAATGTTCTCAACATCCAGAAAAAAGAACCGTGGTTTATGAATGCAGATTGAACCATACTGTTTCTACTTTGGGGCTGTTTTTTCCCCTTATTTTTTGAGGTTTTTCCCTTGTTCTCTGACTCTTCTTTCACAATATGACTAATGCAGAAATATGTTTAATGTGATTGCACATATATAACCTATATTAGATTGCTTTCTGTCTTGGGGAAGAGGGAGGGGAGGGAGGGCAGGTGGGAGAAAAATTTGGAACTAAAAATCCTATGAAAACAAATGTTGAAAATTATCCTTATATGTAACTGGAAAATCATAAAATACTTAACTACCAAGAGATGACAAAAAAGAAGAGGAAGAAGAAGAAGGAGGAGGAGAAGGAAGAAGAAGAAGAAGAAGAAGAAGAAGAAGGTATAGTGCCCTGAAAAGGGAAGATACAGTTCCACTACACTTTTCTCTAGTCAGAGCACAAAGGAAGCATTGCAACCAGTTCAAGGAGCCACATATTAGAGAGGATACTAACAATATGCATTGATCAGGATGGTGAGAAGAACTCGGTCAATGCCCTGTGATGATCAGTTGAAGTATCTTGGGGGTGGCAGGGTTCATCACAAAAGATCCAGTAAGGTCCCAGTCACTACCTTCAAGTATGTGAAGAGAGGCAAATTTTGGAAGTTAGAAGAAACTTTCCAACCACTGGAGTCCTGTTAAAGTAGAATGCTCATAGCTTCATGAACTAGCACTTTTCTCTTAAATGGAAATCTATAAGTGGATGCTGGATGATCACTTGCCAGGGCCTTTATCTTGAGTGGACTTTCGTTCTGGAACTAATTAGATTAAATGGACTCCAAGGAACCTTCCAATTCTGAGAATACGTGATACTGATGGGTATCTTTTTCTTTCAGCACTTTTAGGTTTTATGTAATTTAACTGTTACATTCCTTGAAGAAACCAACGAATAAAAAAGAAATCATATCTTTTTATAATTCAGACTTTAGCATTCAAAACATCCAAACGAGATTTTCTATGGTAAAACTTTCTCTTGGAATACTTTAGATGACCTAAATTACAAGTTGGGTTGAAATTCAGAAGCTGCTCCACTGCTAGATTGTACAGGGCATCCCAAAAGTCTTTTTTTTTTTTTTTACATTCTTTTTTTTGGTGAGGCAATTGGGGTTAAGTGACTTGCCTAGGTTCACACAGCTAGTTAAATGTTAAGTGTCTGAGGCCGGATTTGAACTCAGGTCCTCCTGACTCCAGGGCCGGTGCTCTATCCACTGCGCCACCTAGCTGCCCCATCCCAAAAGTCTTAGTGCAGATTTAAGCTTTAATAACTTACCCCTGCACTAAGACTTTCGGGACATTCCGTACATGCAATCGGGTTAATGCATGACTGCATTTTCTTCAAAGGCAAACCAACAACTTTGCTAACTGAATAGCAGAGTTGATGAGGCACTTTAAAAAGTGGAAATGAAAACAGAACAAGTATGTGGATGGTGCTGAGACTTGCTTGAAAAGGAAAAAATATATATATATCCTTAAGAACCAAGAACAAAATCAAGGTACAGGAAAATAGGATTAAAAATTTTAGGGTGTTTAAAAGTGTAATGTTTTTCTAAAAGAAAGTTGACAGGTAGGAATTTGGTATTATGATTAAATAAATCATTTTTATTACATTGGAAGATCATTATACATGCTGATGTAACTACCCATTATTACACATAATATAGAGACTGCCGCTAATGTTGAGTTTAACAATCTAGGGAACTGGGTGGCACAATGGATACAGCACTAGACCTGGAGTCAGGAAAACCTGAGTTAAATCTAGCTCCCAACACTGACTAGCTACATGACCATGGGCAACTAACTTAATATTGTAAAGAATTAATTGTTATTTGAGGTTTTTATGATCCCATTTTTGGCTAGAATTAAAAAAAAAAAACACCTCAGTGTGCGCACTGGCCTCTGGGGCTCCACAAACGGCACAGTGCTCCACCCATTGGTTGTAGCCATTGCCATGGTGCTGGCACCTCACGTCATCACCACTCACCGACGCCTATATGGGCTTGGCAAAATTATAATGATTGGAAGCCTAGTGAGGGCAGTCATGTGACTGTCAGAGCGGCCAGCCAATTGGCTTCCAATCATTATAATTTTTTTTTTAATTCTAGCCAAAAAATGGGGTCATAAAAACCTCAAATAACAATTCTTTATAATATGCTTGACTCAGTTTCCTTAATTGTAAAATGGAAATAATAATAGCATAAACCTCATTGGGTTATTGTGAGGCTCAAAGAAGATATTTGTAGAGTGCTTAACATAATGCCTGGCACATAGTAGGCACTTTAAAAATGTTAGCTATTATTACTATTGTTTATGTAACACTTACTTTGTTATATAATTAGATTCATCACATGAAATCAATAAAAAGTCATGAAAAGAAGCAATCACAACCCAAACACCTTATTCCTATATTTGGACTTTATTTGTAGCATTCATAAATCAAGGAAAACACAGTATTGAGTAATGTATTTGTTTCCTTAAATATGAGGCAAATTAGATCACAATGAAGTGTTAGCCTAATCTTGCTCATGAGGAAAATCAGAATTTAGGAGAGTCTAAGTGACATAGAATAAATAACAGACTGAGTTTGAATTGCTAGAATCACTGATGCTCAATTTTCTACTATCGTTACATCCATGCCACCCCATAAGATTATAATTAAAGCCTGCTAAAAAATACCTGCTTTAAGAGTTTTCCCGTGTTATCCTCAAATTTCTAGGTCATGTAAAATTTTCCATGTCCCTCAAAAGCAGTTTTTCCTACTAAATTTGACAGATATATATAAAAAATTAAGATCCGTAGAGGTTAATTGACTCGTTCAAGGTCACATACCTAATGAATATCAGAGGTGAGATTTGAACCCAGGTCCTCTCACTTCAAATCTATTCTTTCTACAAACCATACCTGTGTTAAAAATGAGGTTTCAAAGCCTCTGCTGAACAGTTATAAACATAAGGTACAATGCTTAAACTTGGCCTGGTGTACCTTTGCCAAATACTTTGCCCTGATTCTGGATAGAAATGATCAGGAGCCAGATTTTGGTTTTCTTGAAGAACTCCCTAACAAACTTGAGAATAGAATGGTCTACCTGTGAATTGGTGTTTCATGTTCTGGAATATGTTCAAGGATAGGCTAAATAACAATTTGTGTAAGATATTGTTGGGGGCAGCTAGGTGGTGCAGTGGATAAAGCACCAGCCCTAGATTCAGGAAGACCTGAGTTCAAATCTGGCCTCAGACACTTGACACTTACTTAACCCTCATTGCCCCACCCAAATATATATATATATATATATATATATATATATATATATATATATATATATATATATATATCATAGAGAAGGTTAGAGTAGCAGTTTGGAAGAGATGATCTCTGGGCATCTTTGAATTCTATTTGTCTATGATATGAAGGAAGGCAGCCCTGCCTGACCAGCTCAATCTAAAATGATCTTTCTATCCTCCTTACTCCTATAGCAAGTATTGTCTCTGCCATTTGCTGATAATTAAACATGTGCTACTTTGTGATGTCTCCTTGATTTTTGTCTCACGCTATTATTTAAATATTTTATTTATATTTGTTTGTTTGTTCATTTGTTCATTCATTCATTCACTCATTTATTTATTTATATTCAGGTCTTCCTGAGTTCCAATCCAGTTTCAGACACTTACTAGTTATGTGACTCTGGGTAAGTCACTTAACCTCTATTTGCCTCATTGTCATTATTTCTAAAATAGGGATAACGGCACTTACCTCGAAAGGGTTGTTGTGAGGCTGAAATGAAAGAAATGTAAAGCACTTAGTGCCTGGCACATGGTAGGCACTATATACATGTTGGTTATTAGCTATTATTTTTATTTACTTTTTGCTATCTTGAAGGAAGTGACTATCATTTGCCCAGAACGATAGAATTTTAGAATTAGAAGGGACATTTTTTGGCATAATTACATTATGATACAGTTTAAGTAGGTACTTTTGGAACCGGAAAATAGACCATAGCAGATTTGGAAACCAAATTATGTTGTTGTTGTTGTTGTTGTTTGTCCTTTGTTTTTCAAAGAGGACCAGTCACCTCACTGTGCGATGCATTGCATTTAAGTGAAGCAGAATTGCATGAAGTCTCTCACTCTCTCTTCCAGAGTCATTGAAGTCCAGTGGCAGGACAAAAGTAAGGATGGCTAGGGATGCGGTGGATGACCTTGGAAACTTTGATGTCTGACCATGCTCTAAGAATTCCATAGAGCCTACTTCAGCCACTTTCATGGCCATTGGAACAAATTATTCTCCTCCACCCGTTCCACTGGGAGTAGATATTCCCCTAAGTTACCTTCACTGAGATGGTTTTACCAGGGTGTGGCCACTGTTCACGTCATAGCTTCTTGGAGCCACAGGTGAGAGTTGGGACACCAAAGGTGGATGAGCAGCCCTGAAAAAGGCTCGGTAAGCTCTCACAGGAGAGGTGCTAGTCTTCTTTGAATACCCTATACACTCTTGTTAGGCTGAGAAAAGGTAGATGCCATTGGATTTGTCATATAAAACTGAAAGTGGTTTAATTGGGATGGAGGTAAATTTTCAAAAAATGAGTAAGATCCAAGAGTATAAACAGGGCCCTTCATGGGCAGCATCCACATGAACTGAGTCTGCAATCTGCTGAAAAAGAAGAGTCAAACATCTGAGTCATTTGGATTTGTTTACAGAAAATGAGAGAGGAACAAAGAAATTGAGGAGATCGTGATAGCAGTTCAGGACCAGATTATTGCCAAAAGAAAATAGAAATAGTAAATAAACAAAGTAAAATGAAAAAGGTTATCTTTGAGGAGTCCAGAGTTGATGATAATGCACATTATGCAAGGAAATAAAAATTTTGTGCAGGCTGAAAACATTTGGCACCTATCGTATGCTTAACAGGTCATACCTTAATTGGCTCTTTACTTTTTATTGGCAATAAATTTTATTCATACAATTACAGACCTCAAAATATCTTTAAGAATTCTACCAATAGGAAGAGAATTTGGAACACAAAATTGTTTTTAATTGATGTCAGAATTTGTATATTACATGTAATTTGGGAAAAGAAAATTATAAATATTGAAAATAAAAAAAAAATAATTCAACCAATAAACTATATTGGAACCAAAGCCTTAGTACAGACTCAATTGTCCAGGTGGAACAATGATTCATAAAAATTTAAGAATATTTTAGTAGGTATTACCACATTATACTTATAATCTCTAAGTCATATGAAATGAAAAATCTCAATATTCATAATCTCCAAGATACATTAAGTGAAAATCTTTAAAAACATAGAGGTTTATAAGAAGAAATAAAATTCTTCAGGATTTTGATATACAAAATGAATACATTATCCCTGTTTTCCTGCCTACTACTGGGGTTGTGACAAGGATCCTCTTAGGTTACCTAAAGAGGATGATTTTACATCCTAATACTTATATTCAGCTAGAAAAAAGTTATTTTATCTACTTGAGCAATAGTCCAAAGGGCATTAAATAGAACAGGATAATAATATTGTTGCAGAACTTTTTTCTATCAACTCCATCGAAAAAGATGAGGACAAGAACCATTACTACTATTGCTACAAATAATAACTCTTGTATATTTTGCACAGAACTTTACATATGTACATGATCTTCCTTTATGATGCTACTTCATTGAGTAAGTTAGTGGTAAAAAGGATGGAAAAAGGATGAAATGGGATGATTCTAGGTGAACATTTTGATGCTTACAAGGAATAGAAACTTTTGTCTTAATGGTGACTGGTCAAATGAAGCTCAGGCCTTGGTCCATGGCTATATGCTGTGTTGGCTGGCAACCCATGTGAAGGCTCAGTGAGCCTTCTTGTGAAAGAACGTGGTATTTGGAGTATGTATAAGTAGCTTATGACTATTTCCTGCTGGTTTACTGCACTACATTTGACTAACTACTGAGCTAGAGCAGCATGTGCATATAAAAGTCCTCTCTGAAGACTTTCCGGTGAGAAGAAATGCTGGTAGAAAAGGTGTGCAGCATTAGTGGCCTCTGCCTACTTCTGACAGCTGCCTACTACTCTCCCTACCTAGCTGCCATGTAGCTGTGAGCACACCGTGATGTGTCTCTTAAGCTTATTCTTTTCTGGATCCTAGGTGAATGAGTATCAGGAATGGATGGACTAGGACCTTGTGAGCTTTGAGCTATCAGTGCCCACACATGCATTATCTCATTGGAGCCTTATGACAACCATGTGATGCAGGAACCAGAGGTTCAAAGAGGTAAATAACTTACCCAGTTTCACACAACTGGTAAGTATAGAGATTAAGGCAGCTTTTACACCCAAGTCTTCTTGACTTCAAATTTGTTACCCTATTCAGTGCACTGATAGGGATATTGATACTCTGAGCCAACTCTGAGGGCCTTCCCCTCCCAGACTTTCTTCCTTCCTTCCTTCATTCTTTCCTTCCTTCCTTAGTCCTTCCTCTTTCCTCCTTTCCTCCCTTCATTCTTTCCTTCCTTTCTTCCCACCTTCCTTCCTTCTTTTCTTTTTTTCTCCATTTATTTATTTGTTTATTACTGAGACCTGTGAAAGATCTTAGCTTAGTTCTCCCATTGCATCTGGGGCCATCCCCAGACATCCTGATATCTGTCTTGCCACTGGACTCAGATGTCTCTGGAGGAGAGAGTGAGGCTGGTGACTTTGCACAGCTCTGCCTCACTTAAATCCAATTCACCTCCTGAAGTCAAGGTCCTCTTTGAGAATGAAGGACAAACAAGAAGAAAATATATTGGTAATACCATTAAAAGAGAGGGACCAACAGGTCAAAGGTTGTGAGTTACAGGAATTGATGAAAGAGGTTCTATTTATGTCATATGAAGTTTGAAGGGAAGAAGATTATCCTATAGTCAGTAGGTGATTTGAGCAAGTAAAGCAAGAATGATGTCTTTGAACCTGATTAGGGGGCAGCTAGGTGGCACAGTGGATAAAGCACCAGCCCTGGATTCAGGAGTACCTGAGTTCAAATCCGACCTCAGACACTTGACGCTTACTAGCTGTGTGACCCTGGGCAAGTCACTTAACCCCTCATTAGTTTTCTCTCCTGTAAAGAGTTGGACCATATAATTCCTAAAGTCTCTTCTAGTTCTAAATCCTGTGATCATTCTTAAATAAATAGTAACTGAAACACAAACATTCAATCTGCCAATGAATGCTTAGCCAAGGAGATTGAAAGAGGAATAAGAAACAATTTCTGTCTTCATGCTACAAAGCACCTCAGTAGAGCAAAGTTAAAAGTAATGCAGTAAATAGCAATAGATTGGGAGTCAATCTCTATGTGTACCACCGCTTTTTCTAATTTTATAAAGGGGTCCACATATTTTATAGAAAAATAAATGATGGTACTGAAAATTTCATGAAAAGTTTTAATAAATATTTTTAATTCCATAGGGTTCCCATCCTTCTTTCAGGCTATTTAGTAGTTGACACAGCTAGGAAGGGTCAAGTATCTGGGGTCATATTTGAACTCCAGAACCAGTGCTCTATGCACTATGCCACCTAGTTGTCCCCGTGTAGTATTTTTTAAAAAGGATTTTCATAAAGATGCATTATCATCAAGCATTTATCTACTATCACATGCTGCCACTTTGTGAAAGATCTGATGAGAGACAAAGAGAGACAGAGACAGAGACTAGAGAATGAATCAAGGCTTGACCCAGATCTTGGGATGGTGGTGTAAGGTGTAAATGCTGTAGTTGGAGTCAAAAAGATGGGGATTTGGATCTCACCTTAGACACTTATTAGGTGTGTGTGATCATGGCCACGTCCCAGTTTCCTCTTCTACAAAGTGATAGAGTTAGACTCTGACTCTCACATGCCTTGCCTCTCCAAGTCTGGCCGCCTCTCATTAAGCATTTACCCTCTATCACATGCTGCCTCCCTTTTATAGATATTTACCCTTCCCCCTTAAAAAAACAAAACAAAACATCTAGTCACATCTTGAGGTGTTTTGATATTTTCTTAGGTTCCTGGGATTATTTTTTAAAGGATTTTCAAAACAGCTCATCACAAGCGTTTGTTAATTTCCCTCATATGCAAGCTTCCGTACTGGCTGCTTTTGATGAATATTAAAGATTTTTTTTTACACCATTCTTTTATAGTGTAAACAAGGAAGCTTTTGAATGAGTGGATTAGCAGAGCACAGGATGGGGATGGGGAAATAGAGGCTTAGTATGGGAGTGGGAAATGAGAGACTTGCCCTTTTTTTTGGCTTAGTTCCCAGTATTGTTTGCTAGATGCACTTTCTGTTTGAAACTAGGAGAGTTGTCTCAGATAATCAAAGAATAATTTTTTTTGAGCAGAATTTCACACGTTAAAATTCCAAAGGGCTTTCAAGCCCTTTAATCTCTTCCTACAACACTGTTTGCCAGACTTCAAGGATAGTAGCATGACTGGAGAGTTTCCCGTTTCTCTTGTAATTTGCACAACTTGGATGTGTTTGGAAAACAAAAAGAATAAAACAAGCTTTTAAAACCTGCTAACTTCTCCTTCCTCTCTCTCTCCTCTTTCCTTCCTTAAAAATAGAGCTCTATGATTCACCAAATATGTCCCAAGAAACTTATTGCTTTGTTTGAAAATGTTATTAATCAAAATCAAATTCATAGGTCAAAGAAACTGATTAAAGCATATTTCATTAGAACAAGGGTTTAAAAAAATTCTGAATCTGATTTTCCATTTCACTGAACTTCACTCCCAGTTGTGTGATGTTAAATTAAGTTCCAGAGGTGATGTAATTTATCCAAATTAAACCTGTCTCCCATGACCATCTTACACATAATACAGATTTCATAAATGTTTATTGAATGAAGTAAGGATCCCTAAACATGCCTTTAGGACCCCGAGGGACCCTAAAAACTATTCCATTAGTGTTATCAGAGTTGTTCTCTACCCCCTCCTTGTTGATACAGAAATTCTCAATACTTCTGTAATTATTCATTTTATGGAGGAAGCATGAAAGGGAACAAGTGGGAGGTTTGGTGACATTTAACTTTTCTCCTCCTCCTTCATTTCAGAAGATGGCACCAGAAAAATGTTCTACTCAAACTACTCTCTACTACAGTAGAAGAACCATATGTGATCATAAATGCATTAGACCAAGAGAGTAGAGGTATACAGAAACTTGCTTAGCCCTTGTAGTGGTGGTTGTTTTTAATTGGTTCTCTGATTTCTGTTGGGAAATCCCAGAGAGGAAACTGCTCCTCCCAATTCTGGATCTTAATCTTTTTTAAACTTATACTCTTAGAGCAGGAGTTCTTAACTTTTCTAGTGGAACCCATGGATTCCTCAGAATAATGTTTCTAAAGGTATATAAGAAAATCTATAAGATTATAAAGAAAATGGACTGTATTGATGTGAAATTATTAAAATATTTTTTAAAAGCAAGTTCATGGACCCCAAATTGAGAAATCTTGGAAATCTATAGAATTGCTTAAGGATATTGAGGAACTAAATTAACTAGCTAAGAGGCACAGAGCCAGAAAGTTTCAGATACAAGATGTGAATTCAGGTCTTCTTGAGTGCCAGGCCGGCCTTCTGTCTATTATACCAAACTGTCTTTTTTAAAATGTTAAAATTTAAAATATTAAAACTCTACTCCAGTGCCTCCACATGGCACAAAAATGACTGGTTTCTCAAAGGCACACAGAAATATTGAACACAAGACTATTGGCCTTGGGCAAGAAGACTCCTTAACAAGCTGGATTTAAAGTGCTTTGTAAACCTTAAAGTACAAGATAAATGTAAGCTCTGATTATGATCACCCGTAAAATGAGGATTGTGAATCTTGAACTTATCAACAGTGTTGTAAAGTACTAGATAAACGTGAAGATACTTTTTATGACAAGGTTAGAAATTTGGCAGATTCCTTTGCCAGGTCATGAAACCTTATAGGTTCAAACCTGTTACCACCTGAAAATCCCTTAGACATCTCATACTTAATATGTCCAATACATCTTTCCCCCAAGTCCAATTCATTTCCTATTTTCCCTATTTATGTTGAGGACAGAACCATTCTTTTTTTTTTTTTTGACTTTTTTCTCTTTCTTTATTTTATTATTTTTTTAACATATAAGGTATTTTATTTTTTCCGTTACATATAAAGATAGTTCTCAACTTTTGTTTATACAAGCTTTACAATTTCAGATTTTTCTCCCTCCCTCCCCTCCCTCCCCCCTCCCCTAGACAGCAGGTAATCTGATATAGGTTATATCTATATATATCTATATCTATATAGATATAGATATACACACACACATATATATATATATACACATAATAACATTAATCCCATTTCTGCATTAGTCCTGTTATAAGAGAAAAAACCAGAGCAATGATGAAAAACCTCAAAATAGAAAAAAAAAACAACAGCACCCAAAACAAAAGAAATAGTATGGTTCATTCAGCATCTATACTCCACAGTTCTTTTTTTTTTTTCCTTGGATTTGGAGATCCTCTTCTATCATGAGTTCCCTGGAACTCTTCTGTACCATTGCATTGGTGAGAAGAATATAGTCCATCACAGTAGATCAACACTCAATGTTGATGATACTGGGACACAACCATTCTTGAAGGTAACAAGGTTCACAACCTTAGAATCATCCTCTATTCTTCTTTCCCTCTAGGGCTAGTTGGTTCTACCTCTTCACTAATTCTCCCAGGTAATTCCAGATTCAGACTCCCATCACCTCTCTCCTAGACTACTACAGTAGTTTCCTATCTGGCTTTTGTTTTGTGATCTCCTCTCACCTTAACTTCTAGGGTCAAGAGACATAACTGGATCTGATCCGGACAATATGGGTAGGCTACTAGCCCATGATTGTCTGCAATCCAGAATCTATTGTGGACAGAGAACTGTTATAACTCTTGTTTGTTCCTAGGCTAGTGAGCCTGAGACAAGTAGAAAGCCTTTCCTGTCCCCCATTCTTTTTGAGCCTCAGGCTTGGGTACTCAGATTTTCCATAACTACATAAAAGATTAAAGACAGACAAAGGAGAAATATAGGTAATTATCTTAGTTCACATGGAGGAGAGTTTGTACATTTTCCCTTTCGTTTTTATTTTATGTAAGTTAAAACTGTAGTGGTATATACACACATATTTATAAATATTGTAGTGGTGCGTATGTGTATATATATATATATATATATATATATATATATATATATATATATACTGTAGTGGCATATATATATACATAAACACATTATATATGTATGTGTATATATATACACCACTATAGCTTTAATTTACATAAACTCAAAATGAAAAGGAAAACATACAAACTCTCCTATGAGTAAACACATGTGTATACACACTACAGATTAGATAGAGAGAGAGAGAGAGAGATACATAGATAGATAGATACTCTGTCAATGATGGTAAAGAGAAAAAAAAATGAGAAAGTGAACTATCCCCATAAATGGTGAAGATCTGAGGCAATAATTGTAGGGATTTCCATATTATATTTAGAGATTAGCAGGTGGTTCAATGGATAAGGTCCTGGCCCTGGAGATAGGAAAGCCTGAGTTCAGATCTAGCCTCAGATACTCATTAGCTGTGTGAGGATATGCAAGTCACTTAATTACTGTTTGCCTCAGTTTCTTCCACTGTAGAATGGGGCTAATAATAGCACCTACCTCCCAGGTTGTTGTGAGGATCAAATGAGATAATACTTGTAAAAACACTTAGCACATCACTTAGCACCCAGTGCACAGTAGGTTCATTGAAATGCTCATTTCTTTCCTTTTCATATTTTATCTCCCAGACCAAGATTCGGGAAAGGAGAGGTAAAGCTTCTTTCAAGTGGCCCATGAAAATGAAATAAGGCCTTTGTGAAGAAAGTAGAAGGGATCAAAAGGAGATGCTTTGGTTCTTTCAGGCTTTGATCATCCCTTAGTGGCCAGAGGGGTATATTGAAGCTTGCTGCAAGATTTACAGTTCTGTGCACATACAGCTCATACTGAGAGAACTGTTTAAGTAACGAGGCCCCTGGTACACCATGAGCTATTCCAGCTCCTATTTAACTGGAAATGTTCATGTGACCGCATAAAGGACTCCCCACACTCTTTCATTTCATATTTTTAATTTACTCATCTGGATAGATAATGTTTCCTTTTAGTCTAGCAGAAGGTAATTTCCTTGAAGACAAGGATTTTACTTTTTTGCTTTGTATCCCCAGCCTAGTAAAAAAATAGGCAATTAAATAAATGCTTTAGATAAATGAATTGATTATAGTAGTGGTTCAGAGGAATGAAAAGGAAGAGGGAATAGCCCTATGGATGGAATTATAAATCTTGTGAAATATTGATGGGCCTACAGGTACATATAAAGGCCTATTTCTGTCTTGTTTTGGAGGAGAGACTCTGAGATTAAAGGAACCCCAAATGATAGAGCTTTCAAAATCTAGGGAAAAGACTCATATGGAAGAGTTGTACATAGCAGCACAAATACAGTATAATCTCACATATTGGCCAAAATCTATCCTATTGGTAAAACCCGATTAGTCTGGTTCCCAGACCATCTATCCTTTCACTATTTTGATGCCTGTCCTGAACCCTAAATGCCCCATTCTTTGTTCCCTACCTTGACCTACTGCTAGCTTTAGACTGAGAGCTTTACCTAACTTATTTCAAGTTGAATGAATTCATAATATAAATTTACAAACAGAAACCCAAGAAAATATAGCCCTAACCAACCTTAAGCTCCCTTGAATGAAGGAGAACTTAAGTATTACAAGAGATTATACTTGAGTAAGAAGATGGAATTTAAACATTTTAGAGTTTCTCTAAGAAAATAATTCAGCTAATTTATTTGTTAAGTCAGTATTTACTCACTACCTCAATACATGTTGCCTCCTCTTAAACTATATAAGAGTCTTGAGAAAATGAACTGTTCAAATCCGGCCTCAGACACTTAACACTTACTAGCTGTGTGACCCTGGGCAAGTCACTTAACCCCAATTGCCTCACTAAAAAAAAAAAAAAAAGAAAATGAACTGTTACATTCATGTCTTTTTCTCGTCAGCACTAAGCACAGTGCCTGAAACATGGTGGTTAATTGTTGTCTTTCATTCTTTAAGAGAACCAAATTGACATTACTGTGTTAGAGTCAAGTTACAGTGTGTCCAACAGTGGCTGAGCAGACCACAGGCCAGGCACAAATAGTCCATGCGAACATTGGGGGTGGAGTCTCTAAATTTGTGCATCTCACGTTTCTGTTGAGCTACTTCAGTTCTGCTTGGCTCATAGAGCACAGCACCTTCTCTGAGGAGGGCACACCGTGCTGGGCGGTCCTGTGTCACGCCATCAATTCTAAAGTTCTTTAGAGAGACCTCAAGCGTGTCCTTGTGTTGCTCTTTCTGATCACCTTGAGAGCACTTGCCTTGTGTGAGTATGCTTGCCTACAAGACACCTGCCTGGCACCTGGTAGACATTTGATGAATGCTTATTGATGAAATGATTAATAAATTATAACCTGCTTTTAAAAAGTTTTATTGGTGTGTTTCGTTTTCACATTACATTTACAGGTTATTCCCACTTTATAAGAGGTCTCTTGTAACAAAATAAAACAGGAAAACTTTCACGTGAAAGTCCACTCACTTTGCATCTAGAATACCCTCGTTTCCCCTGCTGGGGTTATTCTTCTGAAATACTCTCAACTACATTGTTAGTTCAGGATCTTTAAAATTAACCTGAGAGGAAGCTGTAGTCAAAGAGGAGAGAACACTAACCCGCTCCGGTATTATAGTCACTTTTGGATTGCGTAGATAGACCTAACATAGCTCTCCACCTGCTGTGACTGGTGATCTCTGTATTCTTTATATAGACTGGAGAATGGTATTGCTTTCAAGGTCTAGGCAAGGCTGTAGCTGGTGGTATTTAAGCAGCACAGAGCCTGCTGTTCCCCAAGGAAGTAGACGGTGAGATTTCACGTACCTGAGTTAGCTTTAAAGACCACAGCTGCCGGGTAGATAGAATACGGACGGTTGACATCCACAAAAATTCTCAATGTAATGAAGAAAGGTTTCATGATATGATTTTCCCAGTGCAAATCCAAGTTAGTGTCTTCTCTTATTTAAAGAGAGAAATAAGAAAATGTGTAAAATGTGAGAAAACTAATAAAGGATATACAGTTGAAAATCTTTAATTTACTACATATTTCATGTCTAGTTGCTTATGTTTTGAAAGAGTTAAGTAAGCACTATAAGTTATTCATATACATTCGACAAATCCATCATTTTTACTGGACAACTTAAGTTTTTGGCTAGACTTCTTAAGAGTTATTTCTGAAAGTTTTCCCAGGCCTGCCTATAAAAATACATCCCTGAAGTATTTTTAATAGTGAGGTCTATATAGGGAACTCTACCTCCCAACCAAGCAATCAGAGAATGGCGTTAAGAAGCAGTCTCACTGGTGACCTCTAGTGTTTTCCCCAGGAGCGAAGGCTGGTATAATTTTTTTAGTTAAACATAGTGTTAAAGAATTTTAGAATTGGAAGAAACCTCAGCAACCATCTAGTTCAACCTATACAGCAAAGAAATGCCTTTAAGAAACCCTAAAAGTGGTCCTCTAGGCACTTCTTGAAAGACTTCCAGGAAGGGGGAACCCACGACCTCTCAATGCAACTCTTTCTACTTTTGGACTGCTATAATTGTTCATAAGTTTTCATCGATAGCAAACCTTAATTTCCTTCTTTGCAATTTCCAATTGTTGCTCCTAGTTTTAACCTATTGGACCAAGTAGGGCAAATCTAATCTGTCATAAAATTCTTTTCCATACTTGAAAACAATTATTCTGTCTCCTCTTTCCCTAATCCCCACCCTGGTCTTCTCTTCTCTAAGCTAAACATACCTGGGTCTTTCAACTTATCCACACACGACTTGGACTGAAGACCCTTCCTATATGAGTTGCTTTCTTCTGCATACTCCCTACTTATAGAGTACTTCTTTCTTTCTTTTTTTTTTCGCAATGGGGTAATGGGGGTTAAGTGACTTGCCCAGGGTCACTCAGCTAGTAAGTGTCAAGTGTCTGAGGCTGGATTTGAACTCAGGTACTCCTGAATCCAAGGCCAGTGCTTTATCCACTGCGCCGCCTAGCTGCCCCCCAGAGTACTTCTTTTTTAAAATTAAAAAAAAAAATTTAATTAAGTATTTTTTTTCATAGAGTACTTCTTAAACTATACTGAGCTCAAATCCACTAGATATTCTCTGGAGTGATCACCTACCTATTCCTGGAAGCTATGCCTCTCTTAATACAGCCCAAGATTGTTTGGCTGCCATATCACACCAGTGACTTATGTTGAATTGAGGGTACACTAAAAACCCCTAGGGTTTTTTTTAATGCCATGTGCATATGCTTGATATAGCTCATGCCACGTTAAACATTTTTCCTAACTTATGGAAACTGTTTTTTTTAAATGCCCTGCTGATTCTATGAAAAGTCATTTGGCTTTTCTCTTCTTCATTCTATGCCATTCAAAACAGTTGTGGAGAACATTATTATCTAGGCAATTATCTATTAGGGATGGCTAAACACATTGTGGCACATGAATACAAAGAGATATAACATACATAACATACAAAAAATGTGAAGAATTCAAATAAGCATGGGAAGACTTTTATGAAATGAGAATGAAGTGGAACCAAGAAAATAATATATAAAATGGTAACAGCAATGGAAATGTAAAGAACAAAAAGCTGGAGAAGAATTGAGAAAATGGATTTCCCTCCTTTGTTGCAAAAGTGAGGGATTCTGAATGTGGAATGTAGCATATTCTGTCCCATGTGGTGCTTGGTTTTGCTAAACAACTTTAATTTTTTAATATTTTGTTACAAAGGATGGTTTGCTGGGTACTGAAGTGAGGTGGTACAGTGGATAGACTGCCTGGCCTAGAGTCAGGAAGACAAGTTCAAATCTAGCCTCAGACACTTCCTAGCTGTGTGACTTTGGGGAAGTCATTTAATTTCTATTTGTCTGCTTCCTCAACTATAAAATGGGAGTAATAACAGCACCTCTCTCCCAGGGTTATTATAAGGATTAAATGAGATTACAATAGTAAAGCGCTCAGCAAAGTGCCCAGTACATAGAAAACAGCAAACACTATATAAATATTAGCTACTATTATTGTTATCATTATTATTAGGGGAATGGAAGGGACATATTCAGAAATAAAGGTGGCTGAAAAACAAAAGGTATCAATAAAAATATGTTTTTAAAAGAATGACAGTATCTTCTTTTGTTTTGTTTGGAGAGCTCCATGGTGGTATGTTAATAATCAGAACAAAAGAAAAGTATAAAAATGTTCAGTAGAATGGTTTTATTTGGAATAAAACAAGAAATAGAAAAATATACCCATTATCTTTTTACTTTATTAAAAACGATAATAGCTAGCATTTATATAGCACTTTAAGTTTTGCACAGGATTTTCTACATATTAGTTTGTTTCTTATAGCAACCCTCTGGATATAGTTGCTATTATTATCCCTGTTTGATTGTTGTTGTTTGTCCTTCATTCTCAAAGAGGACCATAACATCAGGGTGATGTCATGACTTATGCTGAATTGGATTTAAGGCTGTTCAAAGTTAGCCAGCCTCATTCTCTAGGGCCATCTTGGTCCAGTGGCAAGATAAATATGAGGTGGGACAGCTAGGTGGTACAATGGATAAAGCACTGGCCCTGTATTCAGGAGGACCTGAGTTCAAATCCAACCTCAGACACTTGATACTTACCAGCTATGTGACCCTGGGCAAGTCACTTAACCCTCATTGCCCTGCAAAAAAAAAAAAAGATAGATATGAGGACAACTGGAGATGGCCCTGGATGTTTAAGGAAACTGGGGTTGTGACTGACCCAGGGTCACGCAGATAGTAAGGGTCTAAGACCAGATTTGAACTCTGGTCCTCCCAACTTCAGGGCTAGTGCTCTATCCACTACACCACCTCTTTTGTAGATGAGACTGAGAGAAGTTGTCACTTGCCCATTATCAAACATCTACTAAATATTCAAGTCAGGATTTGAACTTAGGTCTTCCTGACTCCCAAATCAGACATGCTATCCAATGAACAATCTTGCTGCCAGTGTATAATGGTAGGCCCAATCCTACATTAAATTGTAAAGTAGTCCAGATTTATCCATGGTGTCCTCCTGCCTCCTTTCTCCACACCATGCTTTCTCTTCCCCTATCCCTTAGCTCTTCATCATACCCACTTTGCATCTCCCTTGCCCTCAGCCCAGGCTTGAGTCTTATTATTCCTTTCTCTGTTAATTATCAAATTGAAAAGCAATCCCTTGCCAAAATCTTAGCTGATGACATAAAGTCTCACTCTCTTAGGAGAGGTTTAATAGAGGGTTCCCAAATAGCAAAAAGCCTTCAGAGACTAATCAACAGAATTTCAGGCATTAGTGGAGAAAATATCGAGGCAGGAGTTCCCCTCAAATCTCACTATGTGGGTGGCCACGTGCTCAGTCAACTTGTAAGGCCAGCCCTGTAGAGCTATCGCAGACATATATTTTATTATACCTAAAGAAAGAACTGTTCATCATTATCACCTGGTCCATTATTTCTGTGTGACTGATGGCACAACTTTCTAGAACCTTCCATGAGAAGACCACGTAAAGTCTTTTATCTTGCTTTCTAGCACAGATGCTCATGTGCTACTACTGCCCAACAGATAAAATTAGAGGTATGGAGATAAAAGGTGGAAAGCCATAAAATATATCCTTCTACCTCCTAGAAGGACTAGACTCAAAAAATCTAGACAGATATGTCTCTGTCTCATGTCTAAAGACTTCTATTGAAAGGGATTCCTAAAACTCCCTCAGAAAGTCTTTTCAGGATTTACTCATAGGACAACTGGCAGAGAAAGTTAAAATTCACAGCGTTGATCCGTCTTAATGCTGTAACTTAATACCATTTCTTCTAAAAGAAAAGAAACAGCTAGTCACTAAATTTGCTGTTTATAGACTCAAAATCCTTAGCATTCTCTTTTCCTGGATAGTCTAAATTTATTTAACTGTAACCCAAACTCTGGATCTATATAGACTTCAATCCTGAGAGAATTTCCCAAATATCTCTCTTTGACTTAGGTTCAAAAGAATGTAAATTCCTTGAAGGCAGGAGTTGTTTTGGTTTTGGTTTTGTACTCCCAGAGTTTAGAAAACTACCTGGAACATAGTAAGCAATTAGTAAATGCCTGTTGAATGCCCCCAGACTTTATCTTAGGAACATCAGAATGCAGCTCATCTAGGCCTTGTGGGTAAGTCCCTTTTACTGTTGGGCAGTGAGGAGATAACTTCTATATAAGCACTCAAGCTGCTAACAATATAGGAATCAAATAGAAGACAAGATTTATTTTCCCCCACAGAAAGAATGCAAAACCCCCAAAGGACTTAAAAATAACCTATGAAAACACAAGACATTCCTCTTTCCCTCTAGTTAGTCC
The DNA here is from genome assembly GCF_019393635.1 of Dromiciops gliroides. Classification (NCBI taxonomy): domain Eukaryota; kingdom Metazoa; phylum Chordata; class Mammalia; order Microbiotheria; family Microbiotheriidae; genus Dromiciops; species Dromiciops gliroides. The sequence continues at coordinate 238,059,585 of NC_057866.1, read as the reverse complement.
CTCTTTCTGGCAGGCATCTTAGCACTTGGTTCTTTTTCCCAGAAGAAACATATACTTGGGGTCCCTGGAGATGCGATTTTTCATCCCCCAGGGAACATTTTTCTTCCCTAGTTACCTATGTAATCCTTCAGATGCATTTTTGCCATCCTAACACTTTAGACTCCTCGGGAAGAGAATTTTGCACATATTTCAGGTTGCTATAACCAGTAAAATTGCATAGGCCCGATAATTATCATTTAAATAGTGGAGAAGACCTAGATTTCGAGTTCGTTTTTCCTCCATTCTAACTCTGTATTGTTCCCAAAGCAGCTCGAGAGCTTCATGTGTAACGTGGCTGCTCTTCTCTCTAAAAGGCCTGGGTCAAGGAATCAAGAACTACTCTTTTTCTTCTGAAAGCCTAGATCCAGGATTTATGGTACTCCACCCTGTTTCTGGTTTGCTGCCCTTTCATAAATTTCACTACTCTTAGATTTCACTGCTCTTCTGGGAGCATGGGCTTCCCATCTCCATGGCTACCATCTCTGTGGCCAAGAGGGATCTTGAAACCAAGTCTGAGGCCAGTTCTCTATTTTCTATATCATGCTGCCTACTTATTGAGACCCTGTGCTAATTACTAAGTGAAATGATAATTCTATTATTTATGTTTTGAAGTTCTTATCTTTTATATTTCCTATATCTCTACATTCTATTAGAATATATATATATACATATATATATATATATATATATATATATATAGAGAGAGAGAGAGAGAGAGAGAGAGAGAGAGAGAGAGAGAGAGAGAGAGAGAGAGAGAGAGAGAGACTCATTTAAAGCATACATTATAGTGGAGAGTTAGAAATACTATCAGGTGAGCCGAGAGGTTCTCTAGGTAGGGCTGAGTAGATAATCAGACAGTTGGCGAAATTATCTCATAGTTTTAAAATTTCAACTAATGGACTGTTTTAAGCAGAAAATAACCAGAACAAAAACTCTGAGCTTGCAATGCTACAAGGTACAGTAATACTTAGCCTGGGGTCTGTGAATTTTATTTGTGATATTTTGACAAGTTTATTTCAGTATAGTTGACTTCCTTTAAAATTCTATGCGTTTTGGTTTATATATTTAAAAACAATATTCTGAGAAAGGATCCACAGGCTTTACCAGACTGGCAGAGGCATTCATGACATTCAAAAAGATTAAGATCCCTTGTAATTGTAATTAGAGTAACTTATAATTGACTTGTAACTTGCCTTGTTATGAAATCATTTTCTACTCTACTCGCCTACACTGTTTTGATTTCCATTGTTATTGTTTGTCTTTCATTCTCAAAGAGGACCATTACATAGAGGTGATGTCATGACTTGTGCTGAATTAGATTTCAGTGAGGGAGGGCTTTGCAAGGTCACCAACCTCACTCTCTCCTCCTGAGCCATCTGGGTCCAGTGGAAATATATATATATATCAGGATGAGTGGAGATAACCCCAGATGTTTAAGGCAATGGGGGTTAAGTGACTTGCCCAGGGCCACACAGCTAGTAAGTGTCCGAGGTGAGATTTGAACTCAGGATCACTTGAACTCCTCCCTTAACTCCTCACTTGAACTCCTTTGAACTCCTTCAGGGTCACTGCTCCACCTTGATTTCCATATTGTAGTTACAAAAACTACACCTGTACTTTTCCTTCCCTACTATATAAAGAAGGCAGTATCAAAACCCATCCTTGTCTCCTTCTACTCCAAACATTCCAGTTGGAGGATGCCTCCATTGTGAAGGTGCTCCTTTTACCAACTCTTGGATATCCACACTCTCAAACAAGGATTCTTCATCTTTTTGTATGTCACGAATCCCTTGGGCAGTGTGGTGAAGTCCATGGACCGTTTCTCAGAAAAATAGTTTTAAATGTAAACCCCCCCATAATACGTAATAGGTGTTATGTGAAAGCTTTTTTCTCCCCTCTTAACAGTTTTTTTTTTTTTTAGTGAGGCAATTGGGGTTAAGTGACTTGCCCAGGGTCACACAGCTAGTAAGTGTTAAGTGTCTAAGGCCCGATTTGAACTCAGGTACCTGACTCCAGGGCTGGTACTCTATCCACTGCGCCATCTAGCTGCCCCCCCCCCTTAACATTTTAGTATCAGATTTATGTATGATCCACAGTAGGATGTGAGAAAATAAGCAGAGAAATAATTTTCAGCTGAGGGAATCCCGGAAAGAGCACAAGAGCCTTCTCTCCAAAAAGAGCATGACACCTATCTGAGCCTGGGCCTAAAGGTGAAGGAGCAACTTCAGGGAGTCCAGCAAATCAACTCATCCAGAAGAGCTCCTCATGCTCGGTGAGGAGCCCAGCTGACCCTGTCTGATGGTGGCCCAGATACCAAGTGACCTGTCTGACCTGCTTCAACAGTGGTCATGCCCAACAGTGGAGCTGCCTGCCCAGGCCAGCTGAGCAGCAGAGAGTCCTGCTCAGCCCAGCTCAGCCCAGCTCAGCCCAGGAGTGAATTGAATTATCAAGCAGAGATTCTGCTTCTTGCAAGGAGCAAGTTCATCTAAGCCACCCATCCAATAGAGCTACTGTGCTCTGTGGGGAGCCAGCCCTGCCTAAGAATGGAGAAATTGAATCATCATCAACACAGGCCCGCTGCTTCAAATTGAATTTTGGGGGACTCTGGAAGAAGAACTGACTCAAAGACCCTACAGAGTTGTGAGTCACTTTCTCCATGAGTATTCCTTACATGTAAGCCTCAATTGCATTGTACTTTTAGTTTATGCTCCCTCATATTCCTCCCTCAACGCTGGGTGTCTTTGTGGGAGAATACACCCCAGGTTTTTTGGGGAGGGAAGAAATGCTTTGTAACTACTGTTGTTGCTCTATCCTTTGAGTAAATAACTTTTCTACAAGCTTATTGAGCCTATGACTGATTGTTGAGGGGAAGTGACCTCGTGGTGGCTCATGAACTACAGTGCTAGGAGTACCCTTTAGAAACTGACCTAACCCTGCCAATGCCAGTGTGAATTAGTGGAGTGAACCCAAAGGGTATGCTCCATATGAATTGATGGTCTCTTGACACCTTCAACAAAAAGGACATAGCTGAGTATAGTAAATTTCATCTTATATTAAGGTAAACTAAAAGTATCAAGTGGAGGGGCAAAGGGAAAGGAAATGAGGGGGCAAACATTAATTGCCTACCGAATGCACCTTATAAATTTTATCTTATTTGACCTTCACAACAACCCTATAATATAGGTGCTTTGATTATCCCCATTTCATAATTGAGGAAAATGAGGTAGAAAAAATGTAAATGACTTGCCACTTATATCTAGTCTTGGGCATTTCAACTTTGATTCCAGACCCAAAGCTCTGTACCACCTTGCTGCCATTGCACAAGCAAGTGTATTCCCTTAATTTACCCAAGAACACACTATGAAGATGAGTCAGTTTAGAAATTAAATCCTGGTATCCTGATTCTTGTCCATGTCTCTATTATCTAGCTCAGGTTGTTTTTCCCCTATTATATTTGAAAGCTCAGGATAACTAACACTAGTACAGATGTGGTTATGAACCTGATTTAATTGGATTCTATTCTTCATTTAGACATGTCAGAATAATTGATGAAGCCCAATGGACACTGGAACTGAGTGTACAGTAAATTACTTCTGTAAAAGTTTTCATTTGATACTTCTCAGAATTCAGGGATGGCATTCCCCTCTCAGGTTTCATGAGTTAAGGGATCTTGGCTCCTGTCACTGTTACATGGTGTCAGATACTATTTTAATGGGGTTAGATGTTTCATGCATCGATGTCATCAGAACTCCCAGGACATATGAGCTGAGAATCCATATCATATATACAGCAGAGCACCAAAAAAAAGTCACTCAAACTACGCAGGCAAAGTCCTTGCATTTGGAATTACGTCTTTGGAAAATATTTTGGAATCATAGGATTGATGATTCATCGATATTTTAAAAAAACTTCAACCTAAGTAAAGCATAATTTAATAACCATTAATATTAAATGAATTAATTAATGACCTCACCAGGGAGCATTTTCTTTTTCTTTTCTTTTTTGAATCATATGAAATGTTTCCATATTAGTCATTTTGTACAAGAAGACTTTAATAAAAGAAAAAGAACGAAAGTGAAAAATAGCATGCTTCCGTCTGTACTCAAACAATTTCAGTTCTTTCTCTGAAGGCGGGTAGTGTGCTTCATCATTAGTCCCCAGGGAGCATTTTCAATTGAATGCAAGAGGATCTGTAGATATTTTCTCTGAACTTAGGGTTTTTGAGCTTTTTGAAATTCTAACACAGAAATTGTACCCTGAAGACCAATTATGAAATAACATTTTGATTTGTTATTTTCAACAACCTTACACCGACCCTTTACTATGGTAGTATATGGCTCTTGGGTGGAGAACTGCCCAAAGGACTTTTTATTAATTCTATCCTCAGTGTTTAGCACAATGCCTGGCACATAGTGGACTCTTAATAAATGTTTATTGGATTGGATTAGGGTCAGAAAGAACTGAATTTAAGTCCTGCCTCAGACATACACTGCCTGCGTGCTCTTGACACTTGACCTGAACGCTTCTGCCAACACTCCAGGACTATAAATTACAAAACAGTTACTGATCTGCATTTGATGTAGGAGGGAAAAAAGGGTTAATAGGAAAACCTAAAACTCAAGCTCTAATTCAGTTATGAGCTCTAAGAGGGAGTCAGACCCCAGTTAATGGATAACTTACAAGTCAGGATGCTAGGTTATCGTACCCACAGTGATCAGTACCCATAACGGGACCATAAAGGGTCAGGTCATATAAAAATAAGACACAAGACAGTGTATAGAAATTCTAATGAAAAATGTGAAACTCGCCATGGGAAACAGAAAGAGACATGTGCAGAAAAGGCCAAATTTGTCCCCAGATTTGCCTTAAAACATGTTAACCCCCAAAACACACCTCCACTGAAAAAGGCACCGGCCTCAGGGGTTGGCTTAGGAACCCAGGAACTCTAAATTAGGATAAGCCCTCCCCTGTACCTCTCTAAGGTAGAGATTATTATAATGAGACTGATAATCAGTTTATCCATACTATAAATATAACTGTCTTTCCTTTCACTATTGGAGAGATACCTTTCCACATTTCTGGTTCTCTCCCTGTGATCACCCACAGTATTGCAATAAAACTTGGGGAAACTGAGTCACTGAATCTTGTAATTCTTTTGGGATGACTCATGATCAATTTGATCCCAAATTCTGCCCACATCACATTGGTAAAAAAAAGTCCCCAACATCAATGAAATCACATGACCCTGGAGTCAAAATTTTATTTTTTTAATTTATTCATTCATTCATCCATTTATTTATTCAGTCATTCATTTATGTGTTTATTTATATGTGTATGTTTGTTTACTTATTCATTTATTTGTTTATTTATTTGTTTGTGGGGCAATGAGGGTTAAGTGACTTGCCCAGGGTCACACAGCTAGTAAATGTCAAGTGTCTGAGGTTGGATTTAAACTCAGGTCTTCCTGAATCCAGGGCTGGTGCTTTACCACTGTGCCACCTAGTTGCCCCACTATTCTTTCTTTTTTTTTTTAGTGAGGCAATTGGGGTTAAGTGACTTGCCCAGGGTCACACAGCTAGTAAGTGTTAAGTGTCTGAGGCCAGATTTGAACTCAGGTACTTCTGACTCCAGGGCCAGTGCTCTATCCACTGCACCACCTAGCTGCCCCCCCCCCTGCCCCGCTATTCTTTCTTGTTTTTTGTTGTTGTTTTTTTTGCAGGGCAATGGGGGTTAAGTGACTTGCCCAGAGTCACACAGCTAGTAAGTGTTAAGTGTCTGAGGCCGGATTTGAACTCAGGTACTCCTGACTCCAGGGCCGGTGCTCTATCCACTGCGCCACCTAGCTGCCCCTCCTGCTATTCTTTCTTAATTCAATATTTTGCTATTTGATTTTGATTTGTCACTCTTACACGATCTGTCAATCTGTATTGGAATGTACATCCTGATGGAATCTCTTTATCCAAGAGCAAAATTCACAAGATTCTGACATTCTGGAGTTTCCTTGCTTTTCTCAGCCATTATGGGAAATGAAATTAGATAGGAGTCAACCATTATCAGGCAGAGAAGTTATATGAGATGCATTCCAACATGGCCCTAGAACAAGAAAATTAAACCCTTCTGTGGTGTTTTAAAAGTTCAAGAGAAGGGGCAGCTAGGTGGTGCAGTGGATAGAGCACCGGCCCTGGAGTCAGGAGTACCTGAGTTCAAATCCGGCCTCTTAGTGAGGCCCAATTGCCTCACTAAAAAAAAAAAAAAGTTCAAGAGACATAATTTCTGAGTAGTCATTTTATTAATAATATCAGAATTTTTTTCGGGGGGGTAAGGCAATTGGGGTTAAGTGACTTGCCCAGGGTCACATAGCTAGTAAGTGTTAAGTGTCTGAGGCCAGATTTGAATTTAGGTCCTCCTGAATCCAGGGCCGGTGCTTTATCCACTGTGCCACCTAGCTTCCCCAATATCAGAATTTTTAATAAAAGGCCAATGGCACTCTTGAATGCCAAAGATAATCATAGTGGGCTCAGGCTTATATGCCCCTGGAAAAGGGGTGTTCCTGAGGGTAGCGATCAACTCTAATTGGTCAACAATTAATGAGAGGTGGACTTTACAAAGAGAAATGAGCTCACCCAAATGAGGGGCTGAGAGTGACAGAGAAACTACCCCTATACCCAGACCACCCCCAGTCTTGTGCAATCTATACAAAGAATTTATGCTCCAGCCAAGCCTGAGCTTGATAGATGGAGTAGCAATACCCAGAATGAAGAGAATGTTAAACCTGTCTTCCATCAACTCTATCCTTAAGAGATGGGACAAGAAAAAAGAACAGGGAAAAAAGCTGACATCTCCCCAATTTTAATATTTTTTTTTTGCAGGGCAATGGGGGTTAAGTGACTTGCCCAGGGTCACACAACTAGTAAGTGTTAAGTGTCTGATGCCGGATTTGAACTCAGGTACTCCTGAATCCAGGGCTAGTGCTTTATCCACTGCGCCACCTAGCTGCTCCCGTAATTTATTATTAATATGAAAGAGAAAACATGATTTTTCTTACTTCTAAGTAGTCAAATTTGGTACACATTCGAGAAAATCAAGTTTTCTTCTTCAAAATTTCAAAAATTCATGGCTTTGGTTCTAGGGTTTGAAAAGTTCTAGCTGACTTTTCCCAGATCATTTGATGTATTTCAGGGTGTGTTAACTCTGCAGCTAGTAGCTTCCATGCTTGCTTCTGAGTCACTTCCTGTCTTTCTAGTAATACTTTTTTTTAGTAATAATTATATCTTTTTAGGTTGAAAGTTATTGTTCATCTTAGGCGTGCCTAAGTAGATACACAGAAACAGCTTTTTCAATAATTATGTAGCACTTAAAGAAAATATGTTAGAGTTCCAAGTATGGGCCGATTTTATAACTAACTACACTAGTCTCCTTGAATGAAAGACCCATGATAAGAACATATTACTGATACTGGGGGAGTTGGCGTTGTAGAAAGACTGACACACTCACTTGCTCCTCTAGGGTCATGGAAGTCTAGTGGCAAGACAAAGGTCAAGGCAACTGGGGATGGCCCAGGATGCAGTGAATGGTCTTGGTCTTTCTAAATTAAGGTCTTTCCCAGGTCTCTGTCTGAGGCCATGCCCTTTAAATGACTATGGGTTAGGTAAGAGTTGAGACAAAAGATGGCTCAATTAACCATCAGTTAATTAAACCATAGTTTTAATGTTGTTTGAGATCAGATTTAACCTGTTTAAAGTACTTGAAGAATATTTATGGGAAGCAGTGACCTTGATCAGACACTGGAACACCCTGATGATCTGTACCTCCTGAGAAAAAAGCTTACAGAGTGATAGATGACCTTCCTGAAAGATTGGATCAAAGCTAGAGAAGGAACCTGAGAAGTTTGACTCTGGAGACTCTACAATACCTGAGGATTGTAAGGACCATCAGAACAAGCACAATGCAAGAATGATATTCCCACTGGAATTGTAACTCACTTCAGTGATTCTGAACCTTTTCCAGATCTGTCTCATTAAATTTCCCTTTCAATTGTGCAAGATCTCAGGAGTAGCCTGAAGAAGGGGTTAGTCCATGACATCATCATGGACTCATCTGGTCCCTATGCTTCACCCATAGTGATTGCATGGGAACATTATTAGATTTTCAATGAGAGCCCTAAGGAAGATTGATGTACCAAGGCAAGGGTCCAGAATGCCTTGGGATTCTTGTGGTTGATGCTTGTGGTTTTCAGAGTTTACCACTATCAAGTGACCAAGACAGAAGTAGGTAAGGAAAAGATAGTCTTTATCTGTCCAATGGAATTCTAATGATTTGATCACATATGAGTCACTAGCTATGTGCTAGGCACGCTGCTAAGCTCTGGGGATTGAAAGAAAGGCAAAGACAATTCCTGCCTTCAAAGAGTTCACTTTCTAAAGAGGGAAACAGCATAAAACAACTATATACATATATGTCATACACACGTGTGTGTGTGTGTGTGTGTGTGTGTGTGTGTAAGGTGGAGGTAATCTCAGAGAGAAGGTATTAGCATTAAGAAGGAACAGGAATGTTAAAGAACATAATATTTTAACTGAAACTTAAAATCCAGGAGATGCAGTTGAGGAGGGAAAGCATAAAGAGTCAGGATATTAAGTGCCTTGTTTGAGGAAGAGGAAGGAGTCACTGAATGGTAGAACATATGGAAGGGGAGAAAGGGACCAGGTTATGAAGCACTTTAAAAGCCAAACAGAAGACTTTTATATTTGATCCTGGAGGTAACAGTGAACTAGTGCAACTTACTAAGGGGAGAGGGGAGAGACATGATCTAGTAAGTTGTCAATAGTGGATTACTGTTATCAAGGCTTGTTTTTATACTGGAGTTCTGGTATTCAATCTCCCTTGCCCAGGGTCACACAGCTAGTAAGTGTTAAGTGTCTGAGGCCGGATTTGAACTCAGGTACTCCTGACTCCAGGGACGGTGCTCTATCTACTGCACCATCTAGCTGCCCCCTGATAAGATCTATCTTTAGCCAAGTTGAAATTTGCAGGCTATTCCAAGAGGCCTGTGAAAGAATTGAAAAATCAAAAGGAATCTATAGAGAAAGTGAAAGGGAGTAATTAATTCATAATAAGGCTAGAAAGATGGGTTGTAACCAGGTGGTGAAAGGCTTTATATGCCAGGAGATTTTTGTTGTTGTTGTTGTTAGGAAGATCTGGGTTCAATTTCTGCCTCTGGCACTTAGAGTTATTTCACCACAGACAAGTACTTAAGCCTCCTTGAGCCCCATATAACTCTGTAGGACAATAAATTATAAATGGGATGTGGTCACCATTTGCCCTAGAATTTCTTGTTCCAACAAAATGACAGGTCTTTTGATATAATGATATGTGCAGAGAACTATGCTAGCTAATAGGGCCAGTCAGTTAATAAGCATTTATTAAATATCTACTTTGTGCCATGTACTATGCTAAGTCGTAGACATACAAAAAGAGGAAAATGACAAATCTCTGCACAATCTAATGAGGGAAACAAAAAAGCAAAGAAATGTGTATTTAAAAGCTATCAGGTGGGGCAGCTAGGTGGCGCAGTAGATAGAGCACCAGCCCTGGAGTCAGGAGTACCTGAGTTCAAATCCGGACTCAGACACTTAACACTTACTAGCTGTGTGACCCTGGGCAAGTCACTTAACCCCAATTGCCTCACTAAAAAAAAAACAAAAACAAAAACAAAAACGAAAACAAAAAGCTATCAGGGGGCAGCTAGGTGGTGCAATGGATAAAGCACTGGCCCTGGATTCAGAAGGACCTGAATTCAAATCCAGCCTCAGACACTTGACACTTACTAGCTGTGTGACCCTGGGCAAGTCACTTAACCCTCATTGCCCCACTTTTAAAGAAAAAGCTATCAGGATAAATAGGAAATAATTAAAAGAGGGAAGGCACTAGAATTAAGAGGGGTTAGGAAAGACTTCTTGGAAGATCAGATTTTAGCTGGTACTTGAAGGAGGCCAGAGAAACCCAGAGGCAGAGATAAGGAGGCTTGTTTCAGTCATAGAAGACATCCAGAGAAAATGCCTGGAGGCAAGATATAGAGTTTCTTGTTCATGGGACAGAAAGGTCAATGACATTGGATTGAAGAGGACATTAAGGTATAAAAAGACAAGGACAGATAGGGGTATAGGTTATGAAAGACTTTAAAAATCAGAGGGTTGTTTTGTTTTGTTTTGGTTTTTGCAGGGCAACAAGGGTTAAGTGACTCGCCCAGGGTCACACAGCTAGTAAGTGTGACGAGTATCTGAGTCCGGATTTGAACTCAGGTCCTCCTGAATCCAAGGCTGGTGTTTTATCCACTGTGACACCTAGCTGCCCAGAGGGGTTTGTTTTTTATCCTGGAGGCAATAGGGAACTACCAAAGTTTATTGAATAGATGGAGTTACATGGTCAGACCATGCTTTAGGGAAATAGTTTTGGCAGCTAAATGGAGGATGGATTGGAATGGGGAGAGACTTGAGGCAGGCAGACCCACCAGGCAACCTATTACAACTGTTCAAGTATGAGCTGATGAGGACCAGGATGGAGGCTGCACCAGAGGAGAGAAGAGCCTGCACTCAAGAAAGATGTTATACAGGTTAAATCAACAGGCTTTGGTGACATATTGGATGTGGGAGGTGAGAGATAGTGAAGAGTCGAGGATGATATATGTTGGTTGCCAGCCTGAAGGAGTGGGAGGATGGTAGGACCCTTAACAGTAAGAGTTTGCCATAGGGGAGAGTTTATGGAGAAAGATAATTAATTCAGTTGTGGACATGTTAAGTTTAAGCTGTCTACTGGGTATCCAGTTCTAGGTGTCTCAAAGGCATTGGAGCTCAGCAGAGAGGGTAGGGCAGCTTAGGCAGATTTGAGCATCATTGGCATAGAGACGGTCATGGGAGCTGATGAGATCACCAAATTATACAGAAGATGGTTCAGGACAGAGCAAAGCTGCAGTTAGAGGGTGTGAGCTGGATGAAGAAAGGTTATGGGAAGTAAATAGCATTTGAAGGAGTGTCTTTATGTATGTTGAGTCCTGTAGGTCAGGAGTTGGGAAGGAGAGAAAAATTGTGAGACAGGTACCGAACTTGTTGATGAAGAGAGTAGTGACCTGGAGGTCTATAGGCAGCAGCTAGCAGGATTTCGTTTAAGTGGTAAATATGGATTGTATGAACCTTAGAGGAAGAGAGGTTACTGCATTGTAGAGGGAGAGGGAGAACTTGCAAGTGGCAAAGGAGAGTCCTGATTAGTGAGCTGAGAGGAATTTGTCTAGGTGCAGTCCGTGCAGCAGGGTGGCCAGGGAGAGGCTGTGTCCTAAGGGGAAGTTGGGTTTCAGTGATGGCTAGAAGATGGAGTAGGAGAAGAAAAGATTTAGGATGAAGAGAAGTTTGGTGCTTATGGAAGAGGCATTACAGAGGGCACCATAGAAGCAATAGCTACTGTTCGGTTGAGACTTTGGGGGGGGGGGGGGTTGAGGAGGATGGGAATAAGGAATTGGATGGTGGGGATAGGGAAAGGGTTTGGAATAATGATCTACAGGAGTTCAGAATCGTTGGGATGTGAAGGATATGGCAAGGTGTGAATATATTCATTGTTGAGTGAAAGACCCTCCCACTCCTTTTTTTTTTTTTGCGGGGCAATGGGAGTTAAGTGATTTGCCCAGGGTCACACAGCTAGTAAGTATCAAGTGTCTGAGGCCAGATTTGAACTCAGGTCCTCCTGAATCCAGGGCCGGTGCTTTATCCACTGCGCCACCTAGCCACCCCCCCCCCCCACTCCTCTTCACTCAAGAGGCTGGAAATTAGGAAGGAAACAGCCTGGCAGGAGATGGAAGGTTTGTCCCCCTCTGGTATTTCTTTTCCCTCAGGAGACCTGTGGAAGGTTGGAGGGCTCCTCTTTGCACTGGAGGCTCTCCAGTTGTGGGAAGTGGGAGATTAGGTGGGGGGCAGGATGGCAGGAGGGAAGTAGCACAGAGAGAAGGTTGGCCTCAGGGAGACTTAAATCAAGAGGCCAGAGGATGATTGCTCCTCTTCTCACTGGAGGCTTTGGAATTAAGAAGGTTGCAAACAGTTACTCTCCTCGAGTTGCTTATATTCTGCTAGGCATCCAACACATACTAAGATAAATTGAGGAGGGAGACAGCACTAACAAGAAAGACTTTGCTTAGGAACTGGCATTAACTGGAGTCCTAAAGGCAGCTACAGATCCTAAGAGTTGGGGATGAGGGAATACATTTCAGCTGTGAGGAACAGCTTGTGCCCTAACGTGAAGAAGGCAGGAGATGGAATGCTGAGCACAGGGGAATACCAGTGGGCTACTCTGGCTGGGACACAAAGTCCACGAAATGCAGTAGTGTGGAGTAAGTCCAGAATAGCAGGCTGGAGCCAAACTTTGATGGGCTTTGGAAGCCAGGCTGGGGAATGTGTGATAAGAAGCCACAGATTTTTAGCAAGGGAATGCTATGGTAGCATCAGACCTGAGCTTTATATTATTTTGACAGCTGTATGGAAGATGGATTCGAGAAAGGAGAATCTGGAAGTAGAGAGATTATGGGATAATAACAAAAATGTATCTTCAAGGTGATGAGGGTCTAAACTAGTGTGGGGAGGGGTGTCCTTGTGAATGGAGAGAAGGGAATGGATGAGAAATGTCATGAAGGTGGAGATGACAGTATTTGCAACTGATTAGAGATGGGGATGGATAGGTGAAGGAGAATGAAAATTTAAGGATAACTCTAAAGTTGTAAACCTGACTATAATTTGGTGGTGTTTTCTCTTGACAGAAATTATATCGTTTGGAAGGAATGGTGAGTTTAGAGGAAGAGAGAATTCCATTTTGAACTAATTCTCTATTATCTGGCTTACAACCTCATCATTCAATTTGTGATGTTTAGAAAGTTTGAGACATAGTTTCTGGGTAGTCATCTTATTAATGTTAGTAACAGTTTATTTAAAAACTAGGCCAGTGGCACTCTCAAATGCCAAAGACCCTCATGGTGGTAGGCTTACAATTTATATAGAAAAGTGGGTGTTCCTGAGGGTGATGATCAATTATAATTGGTTCATGATTAATGAGAAAATTAATATTATAATGAGATGTGGGCTCATTCTAATGAGGGTCTTGGGGGTGTGTGACTTGTATCACTGGAGTCTTGGTCAATGAGATTTATCAGGCTATAAAACTGTGCATACCCTTTGACCCAGCAATATCATTACTAAGTCTGTATTCCAAAGAGATCATTAAAAAGGCAAAGGACCCACATGTACAAAAACATTTATAGTTACTTTTTTGTGATGGCAAATAATTGGAAATTGAGGGGATGCCAATCAATTGGGGAATGGCTAAACAAGGTGTAGTATATGAATGTAACGGAATACTATTGTACTGTAAGAAATGATGAACAGGCAGATTTCAGAAAAACCTGGAAAGACTTACATGAATTGATGCTGAGTGAAATGAGTAGAACCAAGAGAACATTGTGTGATGATCAACTGTGACAGACTTTTCTCAGCAATACAATGATTTAAGACAATGCCAAAAGACTCATGATGGAAAATGCTCTTCACATCCAGAAAAAACAAAACAAAAAACCTATGGAGTCTGAATGCAGATTGAAACATAATATTTTCACTTTTTTTTTTTGGTTTCTTCTTTCTTGTGTTTTTTCCTTTTTTTCTGATTCTCCTCTCACAATATGACTAATGTGGAAATACATTTAACATAATTGTAATGTATAACCTATATCAGATTGCTTGTCGGCTTCAGGAGGAGGGAGGAAAGGGTGGAGGAAGAATAATTTGGAACTCAAAATCTTACAAAAATGAATGTTGAAAACTATCTTTGCATGTAATGGAAAAAATAAAATACTATAAAAAAGATATTTATCAATTTCCATATTACCCATCTGACAAAAGGAGGAAGCCCCATTTTTCCAGACCTGTTTGAGTAAGCACAATAAGCAGAAATCCACTCATTTGCCTAAACTTAGAATTTCTTTTACTATCTTTGATTAGATCTTAGCCATCCTGACTGGGTCAAGATTTTCCACAATGATTGATTTCTGGATGAGGAAGTAGAAGAAGGCAAAAACCTTGGTACTAATTCAATAATAAGTGCAATAAAGAAATAATAATTTGGGGGCAGCTAGATGGCGAAGTGGTTAAAGCACCGGCCCTGGATTCAGGAGGACCTGGGTTCAAATCCAGTCTCAGACACTTAACACTTACTAGTTGTGTGACCCTGGGCAAGTCACTTAACCCCCATTGCCCCGCAAAAAAAAAAAAAAGAAATAATAATTTCTCTCAAATTGAAACTGCTCTCTCTAAAGTTACCAAAAATCTTTTAGCTTCTTCTTAAACTTTCTCCCCAAGCCCTCCCCTCTTCCTAACTTCTTTATTACCATCAAGGGTACCACTATCCTTCCTGTTACCCAAGCTTGCTCTCAACCTGGATGTCATCTTCAATTCCTAATTCTCTCAACACTTATATTCAATTAGTTATCAAGTCCTGGTGATTCTACTTTCATAACATTTCTTGCCTATGCTCTCTTCTCTCCTCATATACTGCCACCATACTTGTGTAGGCCTTCATCACCCCATGTCTGTATCTCTTGCAATACCCTGCCTCAAATATTTCTCTACTCTAGTCTATCCTCTGCTCAGCTGTCAAACTTATACTTAAAAAGCTCAAGTCTGACAATATTATCCTTCATTCAACAAACTCCAGTGGCTCCCTATCACTGCCAGGATCAATTATGAAATTTCCTATGTGATTCTTAAAGCCCTTCATAGCCTAGCCACTTCTTTTCCATTTTTTTTACTCCCTACCTAGTGACCTTGGCCTTCTTGCTGTTCCTTGAATAAGACATTCTATCTTCCAATGCTGTGCATTTTCATTGGCTGTCCCATGTTTGGAAAGCTCTTCCTTCTTATCTCTATTTCCAGGTTTCCCTGGTTTCTTTAATTTTCAGACAAAATTTCTCCTGCTAGAAACCTTTCCCTGATATTTATCTCAATTTTCCCCTTTATAATCTTGTTTCCACATGGTTATTTGTATATTTTCTACTCTATTAGAATGTGAGCTTCTTGGGACAGCTAGGTGGCACAGTGGATAAGGCACTGGTCTTGGATTCAGGAGTACCTGAGTTCAAATCTGGCTTCAGACACTTGACACTTACTAGCTGTGTGACCCTGGGCAAGTCACTTAACCCCCATTGCCCCACAAAAAAAAGAAGAAAAAGAATGCAAGTTTCTTGAGAGAAGGAATTACTTGGACCTTTGCATCCCCATTGCTTAGCATGGTGTCTGGCACAAATACAGGTGCTTAGTAATTGCATGTGGACCTGGTGACTTAAGTTGCTAATGGGACATCCACTTGGAGATATCCAATGGATAGTTGGCAGTGAGTGACTGTAATTATAGAGAGAAATTGGGCCTACCCTGTACATATAGATTTGTAGAAATATCTCTGCATATGCAGATGAGGTGGAAATCACAGTCCCCCTTGCAGAAGTAGAATGAGGTGTTCGAGATCTTGGCCATCAGGCAATATTCCTACAGCACATGCTACCCTGGGTCCCTGTGGTTATGGCTTCAATTTTTACATAAATTTGATACATTCATAAAAATCATATTGTAAATTTCTATAAAATTCCTTTTCCTTCTTAAAAAAACTGTAGGAACTTTTAAATTTACTTTGAGGTGATATGATTTTTAACCATGCAAGTGCTCCCTTTAGATCAAACTCCCTGTGTGTTTTGGTAAATAGCCTTCATGAGTTGTTGTGCCCCTCCAAAAAAATTGCTACCCCTATTTTTTAGTTCAACGGAAGCATGATGGATTTTGCTTTAGTCCTTCATTTTAACTCTTGGTGAATCTTTGTATTTCTTGTAAACAACAATGTTGCATTCTGTTTTCTAATCCATTCTACTATCCTCTTTGATTTTTTGGATGTGTTGACCTCACTCCTGTTCAGTTTTGATGGCTTATTTCTGTCCCCTTGTACTTTTTTCTGAATTTTGCTACTACTTCTCACTTTATAAATAATTTATGAAGGTGCTAAAAGAGGAGTTAGTCTGACAATGTGATCTTATAAGAAAACAAGACTGTTTCCTATTACATCTCTCTTTTTCTGAATCCCACCTGTGATCACATTTCTACTCTTCCTTTCCTTTTAATCCCAGATCACACACTTCCCTCTAGCATTTGAGTTTGTTTTGCTTATGACTATTCTCTTACCTATCCTGCCTTCCCCCTCTTACTCTCTTTTCTACCCTTTCCTTATCCCTGTCCCTTCCTATTTCCCTTTTGAATCTATTCCCATTCTGTATTTTGATATCAGACTGAGCTCCTGTAGTCATAGGCTTTGGGGACAGATTGGGCTAAGCTCCAAGGCTGCTGGCCTTAAATTGCTAGTGGAGTTCTGGATGGACTTGAGACTCACCTGTGATACCAAAAGGCTCTTCTCTCAGTCTAGGCTCTGCTTTCTACCTACTGAGATTGACTAACCCATGTTTTCCACAGGACTCCCTCTGTGGAATCCCAGGCCAAGTGGGAGAGTCTACAGCTGATTCTTCTTAATTCTTTATTGAGTGGTATATTTCTAAACTTCATTGGAAAATGTACAGAGGATCTGAGCTTCTCTGCATACTAGCACAGCATTTTAAGCTCCCACATTCCAATGTTCTTTCTATCCCATAGAGTTAAAATTTCCCCTTGACTTCTATAATCAAAGTCTAATAAAATAATTGGCATGACCCTAAGAGTGTGCTTGTGCTCTCTCTCATTCTCACTCTCTCTCTTTCATACACACTCACACATACCCATATATAATATATATGTACACACATATATGCATATGTATACACATATTTACATATACCTATATGTGCACATACATAGAGAAAAGGAGAGAGAGTAAGTTTGGGGCCATGATAACTGTTTGCTAATGAATAATGATGTCAGGGGACATTAATCAACAATGGTTTCTAATAATGGATGCCAAGGGAGAAATTTATTTAACTTTTTGGGGGCCAATTTAAGCTTGAAACTGAAAATTCTTTCATTCTCTCTCTTTCTCCCCTTCTCTTTCTCTTTCTTCTATATATGTATCTATATAATTACATATATGCACATATAGACATAAATATGTTAATGTATACATATTTATGTCTATATTGTATATGTATATATTATAGAGAGAGATGGAGAGGGAGAGAGAAAAAATTTGGAGATCAAGTTAATTGTTCTTTACTTTTTTTACTTAATAGTATATTTTTCTAATTACATGTAACAATAGTTTTATAAGATTCCTTTTTGGTTTGGGGTTTTTGTTTCTTTGCAGGGCAATGGGGGTTAAGTGACTTGCCCAGGGTCACACAGCTAGTAAGTGTCACGTGTCTGAGGTCAGATTTGAACTCAGGTACTCCTGAATCCAGGGCCGGGGATTTACCCACTGCGCCACCTAGCCGCCCAAGATTCCTTTTTATAAGATTTTGAGTTCCAAATTTTTCTCCCTCCCTTCCTCCTCCTCATCCTCCCTAAGACAGCAAGCAATCTGATAAAGGTTATACATCTACAATCATGTTAAACAAATTTCTGCAAAGGAGAAATTTATTTAGCCGGGTTCCCCGTTCCCCCCGCCCCGGCTTTATGCTTATAACTGAGAACTTCTTTATGAGGGTATGGTGGGTAATGGTAGTAGCTTATGCTTCTTGCTACTATGGTTGACTTTGAGAGAGAGGAGTTCCCATTGGGATATAGATTAGTCAGTCAGAGACTGAGTCTCGACTGCATGGAAACTGAGAACAGTCTCCAAAAGATTCAGCATCTGGTGAAAAGCCTGGGAGAACAATTCAACTTCCTGCACTCTCTGTTGATTTATTGCTTTCACTGATCCAGTCTAGGACATGGAGATGGACCACAGTATTGCCTCCACTTTATCCCCACCCTCCATCCCTTTTTCTACAATCTCAGGGGTCAGTAGGAGTTTTGGGTGATAAATTGGTAAAGCAAGCAAACAAAAAAACAAAGAAGGCAATGCTTGATAGTTTCTTGGTATAACACAGATTGGTGCTGACCTAGAGGGCTATAGGATACCTTCTACTCCTAAAATATTTATTTATTTATTTTGAATTTTAATTTTTTTTTTTTTGGTGAGGCAATTGGGTTAAGTGACTTGCCCAGGGTTACATAGCCAGCAAGTGTCAAATGCCTGAGGCTGGACCTGAACTCAGGTCCTCCTGAATCCAGGGCTGGCGCTCCATCCACTGCACCACCTAGCTGCCCCTATATTCTACTTCTAAGGCCCTGAACTTTGTGCCTAGTCAGGCAGGACTGAATCTTGAGGGAAACTAGCTTCTAGGGATAAGGGGTAAACTTTTCTTGAGTTAGCCAGAGTCTCTGGCTCTTTATACCCCAGCCTGAGAGCCCCAAGGAAAATCACTTAAATCTTAAGTTTTTTTAGAATTTCCTCAAAAGAGAATAAAAAATTACTTAATATACATATTAGGTGAGGTATAGGACAGTTATTTATTTCCCCCAACACAACAGAAATGCTTAAAATTTTAAAAGCTGCTAAATTCACATTGAAAATACTAAAAACAGGGGGCGGTTAGGTGGCACAGTGGATAGAGCACCGGCCCTGGATTCAGGAGTACCTGAGTTCAAATCCGGTCTCAGATACTTGACACTTACTAGCTGTGTGACCCTGGGCAAGTTACTTAAACCCCATTGCCCCCACGCAAAAAAAAAAAAAGAAAAAAAGAAAAAAAAAGAAAATACTAAAAACATATAAAATAAAAACCTGAGTTCTAATCCAGCCTCAGACACTTGACACTTACTAGCTGTGTGACCCTGGGCAAATCACTTAACCTGCCCCGCAAAAAACCCCAAAACAAATCAAAACAAAAAACCATGAGAGACTTAGTAGGACTAATAAAACAGCCATTTCACCTTCACCTTGGCTTTGCATTGTCTGAACAACTTCTTTGTTGTTGTTGGGTTTTTTTGGTGGGGCAATGGGGGTTAAGTGACTTGCCCAGGGTCACACAGCTAGTGTCAAGTGTCCGAGGCGGGATTTGAACTCAGGTACTCCTGAATCCAGGGCCGGTGCTTTATCCACTGTGCCACCTAGCCGCCCCCCTGAACAACTTCTTTAAGATCCATATGACCTGGCAAATCTGGGCATGTCTTGAGCCTATTTTCCTTTTAGTGATCATCTTCAAGAAGACTGAAGTTGCTGAAGATTCCTGAAAGTGGTCCAGGTAGCTCAGCTCAACTCCATGAATGCTCCATGGGATGGCCTCCCTCGCATAGCTCCATATCCAGAAATGTTCCATTAAAAAAATGCAATCCAACCCTTATTAAATTAGCAATTTGAGCTTAATAGGACATATCATCACAGAAGAGTGATTGTCTTTATAATGTGCATAAACAAGGCTGAAGTTAATCTAGGAAAGTTCCTTGAAAAAAATCTTTGCAGCAAACTTCTCCAATAAATGTTTGATTTCTAAGATATAAAAGGAACTGATTCAAATTTATAAGAGTAATAGGCATTCCCCAACTGATAAATAATCAGAGGATACTAATAAGTTTTCAAAGGAAGAAATACAAGCTCTCAATACTCATGTGAAAAATGCTTGAAACACGAATAATTAGAGAAATGCACATTGAAATAGCTCAGCTTCTACCTCATACAGGCAGATTGGCAGATTTGACAAAAAAGAAAAGTGATGAATGCTGGAGGGGTTGTGGGAAAATTGGTACATTAATGGACTCTTAGAGCTGTGTCCTAGTCCAGACATTCTGGAAAGCAATTTGGAACTATGCCCAAAAAGCTATTAAACCATGTATACCCTTTGACCTAGCAATACCACTATTAGGTCTATATCTTTAAAATGTACAAAAAGTATTTATAGTAACTCTTCTTTTTTTTTTTTTTTTTTAGTGAGGCAATTGGGGATTAAGTGACTTGCCCAGGGTCACACAGCTAGTAAGTGTTAAGTGTCTGAGGCCGAATTTGAAATCAGGTCCTCCTGAATCCAGGGCCAGTGCTCTATCCACTGTGCCACCTGGCTGCCCCAGTAACTCTTCTTATGGTGGCAAAGAATCAGAAACTTATGGGTACCCATTGATTGGGGAATAGCTGTGATGGTGCGCTATAGTGCTATAAGAAATAAGAGGATTGATTTCTGAGAAACTTGGGAGGACTTGTAAGAACTAATGCAAAATGAAGTAAACAGAAACAAGAGAACAATTTATATAGTAACAGAATTATTATAAAGATAATTGACTTTGAAAGACTTAGAAACTCTGATCATCACAACGACCAATCACAATTATGATGAAATGGGCTACTTAACCTCTTAAAAGATGATAGACTAAGAGTACAGTTTGACACAGCCACACACATTTGGTATATCATCTCTCTCTCTCTCTCTCTCTCTCTCTCTCTCTCTCTCTCTCTTTCTCTCATCCCTCTTCTGCCTCTGATTCTTCAATTGTAAAGTGTGGATAATAATAGGATTAAATGAGAGAATATTTATGCATGTACGTACATGTATATACATGTATGTATATACACAATATATACATGTATACATATATATACATATGTACACACAAAATCATTGTGGGAATTTGTTATCCTTGACCATATACATGTGTAATAAAGATTTTGTTTTTCTTGCTTTCTCATTGTGTTTGGGAGAGAGCAGGGATGTGGAAGGAGAAAAAGTGGATCTTCATTTAAAAAATAAAATAATTTTTTTAAGTTCTTGTGCCTTATTAATCCTCGGCCATATTTAATAACACAAGACTCTAGATGCATTCAAAGGCAAGTAAGAGTTTCTTTCCCGTTGTACCCTTTGAAGGCAGAGTCTTTGAGGGCTTGTGCCTGCAGTGTATATTTAGCATATGTGTCTAAGAGGTTTTGATAGGTGGCTGGAGAAGCTCGACACTTGGCGGACAAAATTATCAACTACGCTCCCTTTGCTGGTGAGTTGGTAAAGTGATACCCTGTCTTTTTATTGGCTTACAGGAGGCAGGCCTGGAGCCAATGTGGGGGTGGCTGCAGCTGGTATATCACTTCAGCTGTCACTTGGGATGCCCATCAAGTGCATATGCAGTCTTTGTCACGAATCACATTTACTTCCTAAATCCAGAGCCTGATACAGCACGGGGTAGCCAGGGCTATGCCCTGTATGCTGACATCCAGAAAGCTCTCCTGGGGTATATTGCCCCTGATGAGAAGCATCCTATAGAGGATGCCTGGGACTGTTAATGTGTTCCTGATAGACACTTATTAAATTGTGACCCTCGGCAAGTCATGTAACTTTTTTCTACCTCAGTTTCCTCAATTTTAAAATGGGGATAATGACAGCACCTAGCTCACAGGGTTGTTGTGAGAATTTAATATTTGTAAAGCACTTAGTACGGTACCTGGCACATACTAAGTGCTTAATAAATATTTATTCCCTTCCGCTTTCCTTCTCTCAGTAATGAAAGTAATGTAACTCATCTATTTGCTGCCTCACACTAAACTAAGCCCAATTCCTCCCCACTTGCTAATATTCTCTACCTTTTCTATCTACTCTACGCTTGGAACTGTTTTTTAAAGAAGTATTTTTAGCCTTTTGTTTTCTTTTTACAATCATTTGTGGAAATACCCTACTTTTTCCCTTTCTCTTTCTCTATTTTCTTGAAATTAAACTAGCTCAAGAAAACTAGGAAAGAAATTTTTAAACAAATATCTCTGAAAAAGGCCTCATTTTTCAAAAAGATAGAGAACTGAGTCAAATTTATAAAAATACAGGTCATTCTCCAATCGATAATGGTCAAAGGATATGAACAGGCAGTTTTCAGACTAAGAAATCAAAGCTATCTGTAACCATGTGAAAAAATGCTCTAGATCACCATTGATCAGAAAAATGCAAATTAAAACAACTCTGAAGTACCACCTCACACCTATCATAGTGGTAAATATAAACAAAAAAAGAAAATATTGGATGTTGGAGGGGATGAGGAAAAGCTGGGACTCTAATCCACTGTTGGTGGAGTTGTGAGCTGATCCAACCATTCTGGAGAGCAATTTGGAACTATGCCCAAAGGGCTATAGAGCTGTGCATCCCCTTTGATCCAGCAATACCACTGCTAGGTTTATATCCCAAAGACATTCCAAAAAAGAGAAACAGTCCTATTAGTACAAAAATATTTATAGCAGCTCTTTTTGTGGTGGCTAAGAATGGGAAATCAAAGGAATGCCCATCAATTGGGGAATTGCTAAACAAGCTGTGGTTTATTAATATTATTGTCCTAGAAGAAATGACAAGCAGGATGATTTCAGAAAGGCCTGGAGACACGTATGAACTGATATATAGTGAAGAGACTTAGATGTATATGCATATGTGCACAGAGATGGCAATATTATTTGATGAAGAACTGTGAATGACTTAATTATTCTCAGCAATACAATGATCCAAGACAATCCCAAAGGACTAATGATGAAGCATACTATCCACCTTCGGAGAAAGAACTGATATTGATTGAACACAGACTGAAGCAGGCTATTTTTCACTTTCTTCCATTTTTTCTTTTATTCAAGTTTTCTTCTTCAAAATGACTAATATGGTAATTTTTTACATAATTGCACATGTATAACCCATATCTGATTGCTTACTGCCTCAGGGAGGGGGAAGAGAAGGAAGGGAAGGAGGGATAAAATTTGGAACTCAAAACTTTAAATAAAAATGTTTTTTTTTAAAGAAATTAATCCAACTCATACAACAAGGCAGAGTGTAGCCAAAACATCTAATAAAGTGATTGCTGTCTGGTAATACATATTGCCTCTCTGAAGAGAAGGAGGAAAGTTTCATTTTCTGTTCTCTGGGACCATTATTGGATTTCCAGCTCTTCAGAATCTGACTCTATTCATCTTCTCATTTTCATTTATATTTACAATGACTACATTAGGCACAGAGGCAGTTAGGTAGCACAGTGGAAAGAGTGCTGGGCCTGGAGTCAAGAAGACTTATCTTTGTGAGTTCAAATCTGGCTTTAGACACTTATTAGCTGTATGACCATGGGCAAGTCACTTAACCCTATTTGCCTCAGTTCCTCATCTGTAAAATGTGCTGAAGAAAGAAAAGGCAAACCACTCCAGTATCTTTGATTTTTAAAGACTGCTTCATTTCTTCCAGGTATTCTTGTAGTCCTTGTGACCAAGTCATTTTTTTAAAAAAGAGGTTCTGCCTATAGTTGTTGTGCAGTTATTCTTTTCTAGGTTTTTCTCTTAGGTGAGTCTTGAGGAATAATATTTCTTCATTATATTTGTTGTCTTTTTCTGTTTACTCATATTTCTAGCCTTGATCTTGATTTGGAACTTTGTGCTAGAGCCAGACTCTTCCCGCTTTTGCACTCTTGAATGGGGCTCTCAGGCTATAGTTCTGACCTCAATTTCAAATTCAACATTTTGTTTTATATTTCTTTTTGGATATCGACCAAGTAGTGGTATCACTAAGTCAAAGAATATGCATGGCTATATATATATATATATAGCCCTTTGGCCATGGTTCCAAATTGCTCTACAGAATGTTTGAATTGGTTTACAACTTCACCAAGAGTGCATTAATGTCTCATTTCCCCCATATCCCCTACAACATTTGTTATTTTTCTCTACTGTCCTATTATCCAATCCAGTAGGTATGAAATAGTAAACCAGAATTATTTTGACCTGCATCTCTCCAATCAATAATGAGTTAGAGCATTTTTTTCATATGGCTATATGATTATTTTATTTTGATTATTTCATCTGAAAACTTCATATCTTTTAATCATCTATCAATTGGGGAATGGGTCTTATTTTTTTTTAAAGTGAGGCAATTGGGGTTAAGTGACTTGCCCAGGGTCACACAGCTAGTAAGTGTTAAGTGTCTGAGGCCGGATTTGAACTCAGGTACTTCTGACTCCAGGGCCAGTGCTCTATCCACTGCGCCACCTAGCTGCCCCAATGGGTCTTATTTTTAATAAATTTGACTCAGTTCTCTATATGTTTGAGAAACGAGGCCTTTATCAGACAAACTTGCCTCAACATTTTTTCACAGTTATTATTGCTAACTATATTTCCCTCCATCCTATTCCCTCCACATTCCATTTACTCTATTCTCTATCTCCTTTCACCCTGTCCCTCCTCAAAAGTGTTTTGCTGAAGGGGCAGCTAGGTGGTACAGTGGATAAAGCACTGGCCCTGGATTCTTATGAGTTACAAGTATCATCTTCCCATTTAGGAATGTAAACAGTTTAACCTATTAATATCCCTTATGATTTCTTTTTCCTATTTACCTTTTTATGCTTCTCTAGGGTTTTTGTATTTGAAAGTCAAATTTTCTATTTAAATCAGGTCTTTTCATCAAGAATGTCTGAAAGTCTTCTCTTTCATTGAATTCCCATTTTTGCTTATACTCAGTTTTGCTGGGTAGATGATTCTTGGTTATAATCCCATTTCCGTTGCCCTCTAGAATTTCATATTCCAAACCCTCAAATTCTTTAATGTAGAAGCTGCTAGATCTTGTGTTATCCTGATTGTGGCTCAATAATACTTGAATTGTTTCTTTCTGGCTGCTTACACTGTTTTCTCCTTGACTTGAGAGTTCTGGAATTTGGCTCTAGTATTCCTGGAAGTTTTCATTTTGGTATCTCTTTTAGTAGTCGATCAGTGGATTCTTTCAATTTCTATTTTACCTTCTGGTTCTAGAATATCAGGGCAATTTTCTCTGACCATTTCTTGGAAGATGATGTCTAGTCTCTTCTTTTGATCATGGCTTTCAGGTAGTCCAACAAACTTCAGATTGTCTCTTCTGCATCTATTTTCCAAGTCAGTTGTTTTTCCAGTGAGATATTTCACATTGCCTTCTATTTTCTCATTCTTTTGGTTTTGCTTTATTGTTTCTTGATTATTCATAAAGTCATTAGCATTTCCATTGCTCAATCCTAATTTTTAAGGTATTGTTTTCTTCAAAGAGCTTTTTTACCTCCTTTTCCATTTGGCCACTTTGGCTTTTCAAGGCATTCTTTTACTCATTGGCTTTTTGTACCTCTTTTATCATCCGGCCCAGTCTGTTTTTTAAGGTGTTATTTTTTTCAGTATTTTTTTGTGTCTACTTTACCAAGCTGTTAACTTTTTTTTCATGATTTTCTTGCATCACTCTCATTTCTACCTCTCTTACTTTATTTTCAAAGTCCTTTTTGAGTCCTTCTATGGCCTGAGGCCAATTCATATTTTTCTTAGAAACTTTGGATGTAGGAGCTTTGACTTTGTTATCTTTTTCTAAAGGTGTATTTTGATCTTCCTTTTGTCACCATAGAAACTTTATACGGCCAGCATTTTTTTTCTGTTTGCTCATTTTTCCAGCCTATTTCTTGAATTTTAAACCTTTGTTAAACTGGGGCAGTGCTTCCAGAGTGGAGGGTGCACTGTCCTAAGCTTCAGGGGGTTTAAGCAGCTGTTTTCTGAGATACTTCTAGGAATTTGTAAGTCCTTAGTTCTTCCAAGTTAGAATGATTTAAGGGGAGGCAAGTCTGCCACTCTCCCAGTCTGCGCTGCAGTCTGCAAGCAACCACCCGCCCACTTCTCTGCCCTGGAACCATGAACAGAATCCTGCTCCACTGTGACTGTAAGCTCCAGTAGGCTTGGGACCTCCACCCAAGACTGTGACCTTGATCCAAGTATGGGCAAAACAACACAGTCCTGCCTCGGTGCTAGCAAAGAGACCCCTGCAATCTCCTTCTAGCCAATTTTTCAACCCTCTTACCGTCTGTGGGCTGAGTTCCAGAAGCAGTTGCTGCTGCCACTGATTCAGAGGCTCCTGAGGCCTGCTCCTGGTTTTCTGTGGCTGTGTCTGGGTCTGTAGCTTTCTATATATTTTCAAACACACACACACACACACACACACACACACACACACACAAATAATTGATAGTTTCTCTTTTCCTTATGCTAACCCCAAATGCTCTTTTTTCCCATTATATCTTTTCCCCTCCTTTTCAGCTTGCCCTTGCAAACATTTGTTTCTTTCATATAGCAGCTGTTCGTCAGCTGAACTTCTTACCACCATAGAGTACTTGGAATTTTCTTCATGGACTAGATGAACTTATGTGAACAGGAGGAAGGGCACCGCTGAAGAGATACATCACAAGCCACATTTTGCCAAACCCTCATCAGTGACCTTGTATAGTCTAACTGGACCGTTTCCTTCGACCTTGTTTGCATTTGGATAGAGTTTGTTCTGCTAAATTGTTCATTATTCATTCAATGATCTGTTTGTTCATGCTGCTTAAGAGATTTAACCACCAGTTAGGCTGGTGACCATATGGCAACTGTCCCCGGAGAGGAGGAGAGCAACAGGCTCTTCTGAGAAGTCCTGCCACTTCCTTTATGAGGCCAAATCTCTTCACTGCTCATAGAAAACCATTTGCAATCAATTCAATAGTCAGATGAACCCCTCATAGCTCTAGTGTATCTTTCATGAGTACTCCTGTAAGAACCATACCGAATGACCTACAGTCATCAAACAATTGACTTTATTTGACATTAACAAAAAAAGTATTCCTGGAGGAAATGATGTTGTACTTCATTTGCTAATCAGTCAACTAGCATTTATTAAGTGTTTACCATGTGCTGTATAAACTATATTGGATTGCTTACCATCTCAGGGAGGGGAGAGGGGAGCAAGGGAAGGAGGGATAGAAATTAGAACTCAAAATTTTAAAAATAGTTTTAAAATTGTTTAACATGGAATTAGGGGAAAATAATATTTTAAACAGTGTTTACCATGTGCCAAGCACATGAATACAAGTAGAAAGAAAGAAATCCCTGTCTTCTGGGTGCTTATATTCTAATGGGGGAAAACAAAAATAAAAGGAAGCTGAAAAGGAGGCTGGGCGAAAGGAGAAACAAAGGTACCCAGCATCAGGGGATAGTAGAGGAAGTCCTTCTGAGTGCAGCCTGGCTGGCCTTGGTGCCCTCCTTAAATGCCTCCTGGTTGGGCTCCCTGCCTCAGTTGTCTCCCCACTCCAGGACATCTGTCATTCAGCTATCAAATTTATCCTCCTGAAGATCAGATCTGACCATGTCATTTAATTAACTCCAGTGGCTCACTATCACCTCCAGGATCAAACATAAAATCGGCATTCAAAGCCCTTTACAACCAGGCCCCCTCCTAGCTTTCTCGTGTTATTAGACCTCACTCCCCCAAATATACTCTCTGATCCAGTAACATTGGCATCCTTTCCATTCCTTGGTATTCCACCTCCCAAATCTGCATTTTCACTGGCTGTTCTCCATGCCCGGAATACTCTCCCTTCTCATCTCTCCCAACCAAAAATCCCATTGTCTATAAGAAGTCTTTCCTGATTCTGCCTTAATGCTTGTGTCTTCTCTTGGAATTATTTCCAATTTATCCTATACATGCTTAGTCTATACATGGTTGGTTGCATATTGTCTCCTCCATTAGAATATTAACTCCTTTAAATCAGACACTGTCTTTTGCCTTGATTTATGTTCTCATTGCTTAACACAGTGATGGGTACATGCTAAATGCTTAATAAATGCTTATTGATTGACTAACACAAAAAGGGAAGTGAAAAGCAGAGATTGGGGATGGGAGGTATCTATTTAGGGGGCATGGTGGTGAAGTCTGGAGAATGAAGGATGTCTGGTCTGGACCTTTCCTCAAAACAGAGATTGGGGAAGAACCCAGCAGTTTGAAAAAAGAGGAAGGAAGGAGGCAGCGGAAACATGGTGTCAAAGTCTTGAGATTGGATCCCTGGGCTTTGAAAAATGAGCTTTTGCCTTATTTTGCCTGGAACCAGGCCTCCAGGTTACTACTTGGCCATCTCTACACCATCTTGCTTAGGCTAGCCCCAATCCCATTCCATCTCCCCTTTCTATTTTGTCTTTCCTGATTAAATTACATTCTAATGTAACTCCTTGAAATCAAGGCATGCTTTCTTTGCTTGTTTGTATTTGTTTGCCCGGCCTGGCCCATAGCAAGCTCTCAAGGATTTGTGAGAAGAGTGTGATGCTATGGGTGTCACAAATATCATTCAAGTTTAAACAGATCTGGGAATCAGGGTATGTATGCTACCACGGAGGAGATGGGATGGAGTGTCTGTCTCATACACATACCCTTATATCTCACACCTGTTCTCATACTGTCATAATGTCATAGCTAGCATTGTCTTGCTTGACAGAAGATGAAAGACTGATATAAGCTGTTACTGATAGTTTTCATTCCTCTTTTAGGCCATGAAAAGGACACTTCTTCTCCCTCCTCAACCCCCCTTAGCCATAGGAGTTAATGTCATCTTGATATCATCTAGGGTGGTGGAAAAATTGTCATGTGTTTGTGGGTCCAATAAATTTTTGGCTTGCTGGGGCTTCAGATCAAATGGTTTTAAATTCCTCAGGCCATTGGTAGTGGTCAAGAACAGGAACAACAGAACTATTTGGAGCAGATTCAAGGACCATGTACAGTAATTTGGCAGAATACAAGTTAAAATATGTCTGTATGTCAGAACTGCTTTTGATGTGAACCTCCACCCTGTATTCTTAGAATTACTGACCACATCAAGAACATAGTCAGCACAGGCATGAATACAAGGTGTGCCCAAGTATATCCAGGCACATCCCAACATCTTGAAAAGTTTGTATTTTGTATCTCATGCTTGATGGTTGTATTTAAAAATAAAGATTAGCTGTTGATTTTTCAAAAAGCAAATTGAAGTTTTAGTTTCTTTAAATTGTTTGATGAATAAAAATAATGCCCTTCATGACTGGGTTCCTTTACATTTTAAGTAACTCAATCATACATGTTGTAGTGGAGAGAAAGTTGGCCTCAGAATCAGGAAGACCTGGGGTCAATTATTGCCTCAGGCACATACTGGTAGTGTGACCCTGGGCAAGTCAGCCTCTTAGACCCACAGGTGTCTTGAAGCCTACATATGCAAAGCAGGTACCAATGTTCATTGGTAGAGGGAATTTCCTTATCAGCAAATTCTTATGCCAATGAAATGACAGCCTGATTTTTTAAAATGGATGGGTCCTTTAAGTCTTACAAATTGCTTTATTAACATTAGGAATGAATTAAAAACACACATTTATTATGTGTCAAGCACAGTGCTTAGTGCTGAAAATACAAATATGAAAAAAGATGGTCCTGCCAGCAACATTCTTAGGTCTTAATTGCAGAGAAAGCACACATAGGGAAGTGTGGCTAAGGAGTAGCACTTTGGATCTGAGAGGTTATGGGGGTGGTGAATGGTTCTATGGGGGAATATTCTGACACACCCCATTTGAGGACATTGGGAAAGTTGATTTGACCATGGTTCCAGAGCTGGAGATGGGATGGAGAGGAAAAAGTAGAGTAGGGAGTGAAATGAAGCAAGGGTAGAGCTTTCCTGAAATAGTGGGCCAGGAGAGACAGTTACCAATTAGGAAGTTGCGGAGAAGAAAGTTTTAGAACCTTCAGGGCATTGTCTCTGGTGGGGGGTGGCATGGTACTCCAACTCCTGTGTTCTATCCACTGGGAAACGTTTCCTCATATGCAGTGTGGATGTATGCTTAAATAATTGCCATTCTAAACAAGCTGTGGTATATGATTCTAATGGAATATTATTGTGCTCTAAGAAATGGCAAGCAGAACTGATATACAGTGAAGAGAGAGGAACCAGGAGAACGTTGTGCACAGTGACAGCAATATTATTTGATGAAAAGCTGTGAATGGCTTAACTATTCTCAGAAATACAATGATCCAAGACAATCCCAAAGGACTAATTATGAGGCATACTATCCACCTCCAAAGAAAGAACTGATATTGATTGAACACAGACTGAAGCATACTATTTTTTACTTTCTTTCATTTTTTTCTTTTATTCAAGTTTTCTTAAACAAAATGACTAACGTGGTAATGTTTTACATAGTCACACATGTGCGACCTGTATCTGATTGCTTATCACCTCAGGGATGGGGCAGGGGAGGGAGGGAAAGGAGGGATAGAATTTGGAACTCAAAACTTTAAATAAAATGTTTACTATTTTTAAAAAAATAATTCTTACTGAAACATTTATATTTAAGTATTTCCTGGTTCAAGACTACTTGGAATTAAATTTGCTCAGGCCCCCAAAACCAAATGCAACCAAACAGAATGGGCACTAGATAAGGCTCTATACCATTTTATGGTGGTAGTAGAGATCTGAAGAGTTTAGTTAACCACAACCTTAATATGAGCCAACAATATAATTTGGCTGAACAATAATTATTTATTGAATGCCTACATGTGCACAGGGCCCTGTGCTAGGTATTTTTATGAAAAGATAAAAACAAAACAACAAAATATCCTGCCCTCCTTGAGGGTAATAACATATATACTTATATACACACACACACACACACGCGCGCGCACACACACACACATACATACATATACATGTGTGTATGTTTATATAAACATATGTATATATGCATATTTGTGTATATAAATTACATATGCAAATACAAAATAATATGGGGGCACAAACTGTGGGGGGTCAGGAAAAGTCTCAGGCAGGAGGTGATCCTTGAGCTGAGACTTGAAGGAAATGAGGAATTTGAAGAAGAAAAAGTGAATAGTAAGAGCCTGGAGGGAGAGGAGGGGAGGATGCACAGTCTGGCTAAAGCAATGGTGAGAGATGGAATGTTGTGCAGAGGAAGCTTTGGGCAATTTTGATGAGAATGTAAGAATGAGTGAGGGGGAGGAATGTGAAACTCACGGAAAAGTAAGTTAGAACCTTATTGTCAAGTACTTTCAATGTCAACTTGAGGAAATTGTTTTAGCTTAGGGCCAATAGGCAACCCTGAAGCCTCTGGAGGAAAGATGAGATATGGTCCGACTGGTGCTTTAAGAATAGCAGTTTGGGGGCAGCTAGGTGGCGCAGTGGATAAAGCACTGGCCTTGGATTCAGGAGGACCTGAGTTCAAATCCAGCTTCAGACACTTGACACTAGCTGTGTGACCCTGGGCAAGTCACTTAACTCTCACTTCCCTGCCAAAAAAACCCATAAAACAAAGAATAGCAGTTTGGGGTTCAAAGAGAAATAAGAAGCAGAATATTTCTTTTTTTTTTTTCATTTTTTTGTGGGGCAATTGGGGTTAAGTGACTTGCCCAGGGTCACACAGCTAGTACGTGTCAAGTGTCTGAAGCTGGATTTGAACTCAGGACCTCTTGAATCCAGGGGCAGTCCTCTATCCACTGTGCCACCTAGCTGCCCCAGAAGCAAAACATTTCTATGAAGGACTATACCATACAAATGAAAAGAAAGAAGCAAGACTGGATAATTAAAAAATCATTATAAGTCTTGAATAATGAAATATAATTCCTCACTGATGAGCAGTGGAGGGACTATGGCAAAATGTTTGTGTTGTCAGTCATATTTGCTATAATTTGTTATATTTGGGATGTTGGGAATGTGGGAGTGTTTCCAGTTATGGTTGATGTAAAAACAAAAGAAATAAATAAACTTTTTAAGCATATAAAATTTGGTAGCTGAGGACAGATAGAAGGTTACTGCAATTGACCAGATGAGAAGTCATGAGGCCCTGAATTAGTGTGATGGCTTTGTGAGTGGAGAGAAGAAAAATGAATATGAAGTATGTTGTAGTGGGAGAATTGACAGGGCTTGTCAACAGATTGGTTATGGGGGCCAAGAGATGATTCTTAGGTATGAATTTGTTGAACTAGGATGGTGATGTACTTTTTTTTTTAAGTGAGGCAATTGGGGTTAAGTGACTTGCCCAGGGTCACACAGCTAGTAAGTGTTAAGTGTCTGAGGCCAGATTTGAACTCAGGTACTCCTGACTCCAGGGCCGGTGCTCTATCCACTGTGCCACATAGCTGCCCCTGATGGTGATGTACTTAAGAGGAATAGGGAAATTTAGAGGAGCAATTTTAAAGGAAAAAACAAGAGTTCCATTTTGGACATATTGAATTTGAGATGCTGATAGACCATACAGAGAGAGATGTATAGTAGGCAGTAATTGATGTGAACCAATAGCTCAATATTTGTTTATAGAGATTTTAGCACTTTCATAGAGGTGGTAGTTAAAACCATGGAAACTGTGGTATTACTACCAAGAGAATATAGAGAAAGAGAGAAGGGAACCCTGGACAGAGTCCTTAGGCACATCCATGCAGAGGGGCTGGAACATGGATGATCATGCAATGAAGGAAATTATCACAAGCTTATAAATTTAAGAGAATAACCAGGAGAGAGCAACATCAACTTCCCTCCCTTTGACTACCTTATCTCCTGTTCTGATTTTCGTTTTCTTGATCTACTCTCTGCTTTCATGCCACATACAAAAACGTCCTCTATTCTATGTGGCCAGGGCTGTCCCTGTATATGTAGCATAGGGGGTCATTGTGTAGCTTGAAAGGAAGCAAAGCAGGTATCTCTAGCCTCTTCTTCTTCCACCCTTCTCCCAAGGAGACTTTAATTCCTGCCAGGAAGTTGGGACCAGAAGCTTGGCTACTCTTCTTCTCAGAGAGAAGCTAGATTGGGCTAGAATTATATCTATTTGCTCCCTTAAATAGTGATTTTCATGTTTAAGCTAACTTCTGATTGTTAAAGCTTCCCATTAGTGTTTTTCTTGGTAGAGGTTGGGCACTCTAGTTGGGTTTCTTGAGAGTTCTGGTGTGATTGAAAGAGACTAAAGATGAGCCCCCTGAAGCTCTAGCAGTTTTAAAGGGAGGCTATGCTCTTTTTCATCCATCTGTTATTGTCCACTATCCAATATTCTTCCATCCTTTTGGCAAGACTTGCTGAAATTGTAGTACTCAACAAATATTTTTTCTTGACTAACCAGAAAAACAACTCAAGGATATTCTAGCTAAATTATGTTTAAGCTTTTAAAAATCTAGCTAGATTTGTGGTATAAATCACTTTCACAATCACCCTAATTATTAATGAGACTTTGACTCTTCAGAGGATCTGGGATCACCATGGGAAACCTTTCCAGTAGTACAAGATATTAACCTAGGCATGATTTCTTGTTTCATAAGATTCTTACCCATGTCTTACCCAGATCTCCTTTAGACCAAGAGTTCTTCACCAATTTTTTTGTGTGTGTGTAATGAACTCCTTTGACAGTCTGGTAAGCCTGGTCCCCTTTTCAGAATAACTTTCAGAATAATGTATAAAATAAAATATATAGGATTAGAAATGAAAACAAATATATTGAAATAAAATTATCAAAATATTAAGAAAAAACAAACAAGTGCACAAACTCCTGGTTAAGAACTCCTATTCCACATGTTTTTTTTCATTGTCCATTTGTCTAATCCATACTTTCCCAATTTGGATATCACAGACAAGACAAACTCTCAATAATCTTAGATCTTCAGGATCCCTTGCTGAACCTGCTCAAGTCTTCTATTCATAAAAGACTGATTAGGTCTTTAGGTAAAATCAGACTGGTACACTGGCTCCTTGGGACTAATTATCTATCATTTAAATCATCTATTCAAGAAAGAGCAATTAGGTTTTCCATTCACACCAAGGACTTCAGACTATAATTCTGTCAAAATGCTACTTTTTTTTTTTTACTATTCCATACACAGGTAAGGCCCTAGTGCTATATTCTTTCATAGCACATAGCACAAGTTTAATAAATGTCTTGTTGATTGATTATACCTACCCCTCATTTGTATGATATGACCAGCTCACCTTGTCTGGTGCTTCATATCCTTGATAATAACTTTTAAACACTTCCTCTTGCACATAATTTTGGTAATATGCTGTAACACGTTTCTACTCAACACATATCTCTTTAGTTCCAATTGGGTCACCTTCAATTGATTCACAGCCAGTAGAATATGCATTTGGACATAATGAACTTTTGTCTGCAGCCATACCACCCTGAACCCAATCTCATATGATCTCAGAAGCTAAGTAAGGTTAGGGTGTGATTAGAATTTAGATGGAAGACATAATCACCATTGTAGCAGGGAAAAACTTGGGCTATGCAAATTCCTTCAATTTAGATTCTTCTGAGGTCATGGTGTTCCATGTTTTATGACCCTTCTGGTAAAAAATAGTAATAGATAATATAGGGAAAGGGAAAAACCCACCCAGGAGAGAAATACAACTCAGTTTCTGAAAAATGAAAAACAATTCAAGGCACATTTCCCAGGGCACACCTGCATACTCACAGGGTTCCAAGAGAATGACAAAGAAATTTGACAAAGCACATTCCCTTGCAAAATTCTTGAAATGGTCAAAAACATTTAAATTTCTTTTTTAGGGTCATCAAGCAAGAGAACTGGAAGTAATCAAAGCTGTTAATTTTGGATTACTGACAAATGGCAAAGGAAGAGAATAGACATCATTAACTTAGGATCTCACTTGAAGAAGCTTCGGGTTTTTGTTTCGAAATAATGAAAGCATTGATTAGAGAAAAAATTAAAAAACAATTGGGCTGTCTTTTGAGGAAGAGTGCATAGACCTCTTTTCAAAACATTTCACTAACATCATTCATAAATTATGACCAAAGTCCAGTATAAACTCATAATGCTATTTGGGTGATTGCCTGTTTATTCATTGTTCCTGGAACCAATTATTTCTTCTATCAATTTCTCGTAATATATTTTTCCAAAACTAATTGATGATGTTAGGCATACATACATTATATATAACAACTAACAGTTCTGTGAGCTTTAAGTAGCACTACAGATGTACACATTTGGTTTTTTTTATTATTGTGATTATCTTTTGAAATGTTAGCTGTGTGACCTTGGTCAAATTATAAAGGTGTTGAACTAAGTCAGGGCTTCTTAAACTTTTTCCACTTGTAATTTCTTTTTGCCAGAGAAATTTTTATGCGAGCTCAGGTATATAGGTATACAAAGTAGGTATACATAACCTTTTACTGTTGCCAAATTTTTTGTGACCCCCACATTCAGTCACATGGCCCCATATGGGGTCATGACCCACAGTCTAAGAAGCTAGTGACTAAGCAATCTGTAATAATTCCCTCTCAATTCTAACACACCATGATTCTATGAATGTCACAAAATTGAAAAAACAATATATGATATACATTTATATAATCATAGCCCTCAGCTTTATAATTTATCCATTTCCATACTTCTTGGAAATCAGAGTACTAAAAAGGGAAGGATTTCTAAACAATTAGCTAATGTCAGAAACTAGCTCCTACTCAGATATATCATGCTACTTCTGTAAATCTTCATGAGCAAAAAAAAAAAAAAAAGAAAGAAAGAAAGAAATGAAAAAAACTATTGAATAGGGTTTGTTGAAGAGGGGGAGAAGAGAGAATCTACTTGATTAACTGAGAGGAGAATGGAGGGAAGAGAATTACATAACCAGACAAAAGTAGAAGAGAAGAAGGAAATCATAAAGAAAACAGTGAAGAGAAAAGAATAACAAATGAGAAGGGACCAAAGGTGAGGGGAAGAGAGCCAATGGGAACATAGCCAACAAAAAAAAAAGTAAAGTAACTGAAGGAATATAACTCTGTGTTTACAGCAGAAGGGAGAAGTGGGGTGGTGATGGTTAGTGGAATTAAAACTTGAAAAAATATCTACATTAGAGACAGATGGAGGAAAATATAAATGTAACTCCTATAATTTTACATGTGAAAGGATTAAAAAGTGACAGATTAAATAAGAAAACAAAACACTTGAATATGTTTCATAAGAAACATTTAAAAAACAAAGAAATACACAAAGTAGAACTGAGGGGATGGGAAAAAACATTTACTCTTCATCAAGTGAATTTGAAAAAACAGGAGTTGCCATCATGCTATCAGATAGAGCAAAAGCAAACATAAAAAAAGTTATAAAGAAGGAAACTATATTATGCTGAAAGGAACTACAGACAACAAACCAATACCAATAACAAACCCATGTGCTCTGAATGCTTTAATATCCACTTTCAAAAAGGAAAAATTATATGAGCTTTGAGAAGACTTAGGCAATAGACACAATAGACAGGATAATTTATTATACCAATATCAGTTTTGGATAAGTCTAATAGAAAGATAAACAGAAAGGAAAATGTGGGACTGAACAAATTGCTGGAGAAACTTAAGTTACGGCATCTTCTAAAATAGGACAGCAAAAGAATATACATGATTCTCTCTGCACCACAAGGAACTTTTGCAAAAAATTAACTATGTACTAGGGTATAGCCATAATGAAACAAATGTAAAAAGAAGAAATAGTTAATACATCCTTTACAGACCAAAACACAGTAAAAACGGAAATTAGTTCAGTGACCAAAAGAAAATATGCAGACCCAAACGAAGACTAAAAAATGAAATCTTAAGTAATGAGTGGATCGTAGAACAAGTTATATAAATAATTAATAACCATGTAAAAGAAAATAATAATGAAACAACATACTAAAATTTCTAGGATGCAGCTAATACAGTTCTTAGAAGGAAAATCATATCTTTACAGATATTCATTAATTAAATAGAAAAAGGAAAACAAAACAAAAACCTCCCCCAAAACAAACCAAAAAAATAGAAAGAGATTTAGTAAACTGATTGTGCATTAAAAAAAAAATTAGAAAGCCAACAAATAAACAAACCGGACACAAGCACAAAAAAGGACATGTTAAATATTAGAGGGAAAATAGGTAAATTGGAAATAAAACATGTGGAAACAATAAAACTAAAAGCTGTTTCTTTGAAAAGACAAATAAAATTGATAAACCTAACCCAATAAAAAAGTAAAGAAGTGAGCAAAATAAAATTACAGCAAAACCAGAAGATATAAAAAGAATAATCTGAACATATTATGCCTAGATGCAAACAAAACTGAAAACACAAAAGAAATAGAGGAATTTCTTCAAAAATATAAGATACCCCAAATATTAAAAGACCAAAGGTTGGGGCAGCTAGATGGCACAGTGGATAGAGCACCGGCCCTGGAGTCAGGACTACCTGAGTTCAAATCTGGCCTCAGACACTTAACACTTACTAGCTGTGTGACCCTAGGCAAGTCACTTAACCCCAATTGCCTCACTTAAAAAAAAAAAAAGACCAAAGGTCTCATATAACCCAGTATCATAAAAGATAATAGATTTAGGGGTAAAAAAAATTACAAAGAAAAAACCAACCCTCCTACTCTTGATGGATTCACAGAATTATATCAAACATTTTTTGGGGGGTGGGGTGGGGCAATAAGGGCTAAGTGACTTACCCAGAGTCACACAGCTAATAAGTGTCAAGTGTTTGATACCAGATTTGAACTCAGGTCCTCCTGACTCCAGGGCCAGTGCTTTATCAAACTTTTTAAAGAAGATATAGTACTCATACTTTACAAATTATTTTCAAAAATTGAGAAAGAAAGAATGCTACTATAACCCTTTTATGAGGCAAATAAATACCTAATACCTAAATCAAGAAAAGATAAAACACGGAAAGAAAACTATTGGCCAATATCATTAATTAATATTTTTTTTTTTTAGTGAGGCAATTGGGGTTAAGTGACTTGCCCAGGGTCACACAGCTAGTAAGTGTTAAGTGTCTGAGGCCGGATTTGAACTCAGGTACTCCTGAATCCACGGCCAGTGCTCTATCCACTGCGCCACCTAGTTGCCCTGCACCACCTAGCTGCCCTTATTAATTAATATTAACTCAAAAAATTAAAACAAAATCCTACCAGACTACAGCAATTCATTCAAGATAGAACAAGGAATGACACAGTATAAAAAAATAAAATATTTTATTAATTAAAAAAAAAGATAGAACAAGGGAGGAAGTATATATTACTGTAGCAAGAAAGCCAAAAGAGCTTAGTTCCTTAACTGTTAGAGCTTTCCTCTCTAAGATTACATTCCATCTACTTTTTTTATCCTTCACATTTTTTTGGTCAATGTATTGTCTTTTCTGTTTCATCTACTCTTTACGTATCTTGTGTGTTCCTATTTGTTTTCAAGTTGCTGTTTTTCCATTAGAATGCAAACTCCTTGAAGGTAGGGTCGATTTTATTTTTTATTGGACTTCCCAGCTTTTAGCATTGTGCCTGCCACAAAGTGCTTGCTTAACAAATCTTTGTTGACTAATCACTTGATATCATCAGAGTTCTGTGTCCTGGCTCTACCAGTTATTCAGTGATCACAGGCAACGTTTATCTCCTCCTAAGCTTAGTTTCTTCAGCTGGAAAATATTTGCCCTCACAACCTTGCAGGGTTGTTATAGGGACCAAATAAAATACTAGCCATGAAAGCATTTTGCATTTCTTATGTAACAGTTTGTTGTTTTCAACATGTTGTCGTGGGGAGTTGAAGAGCTAGGTTCAAGTTTGACTCTAGCACTGACTTGTTGGGTGATTTTGGGTCAATTATTTCCCCTTTCTAGGTCTCTATTTTCTCATCAGTAAAATTAGGAGTGGGTGGTGAGGTCAGTTGGACCAGAGGGTTCCTTCTAAGCATCCCTCCAGTTCTAGTATTCTATACCTCTTAATGTTAAGTGACTTGCCTAATGTCACTTGCTGGTGACTGTCAGCAATACCAGCTGTCTTCACCTTAGGTTTTCTAATTCCTTTACCAATCCTCTTTCCTTTTTACAATAATCCCTCTTCCAGTTTATGTAATTATTATTGTATTAATTCTAAAATAGCTGCGATGTCTGAGAGCTTCTCTAACATGGAGAATGAGCTGGTGATAAGAACAACCTAGAGCATTTAATACAAAATGTGGAAACACCAAAGTGTCAGTGTTGGAGAAGGCCTAGACCAAGAGTTGGGGTCCTGGCAGGATTTCTGAAATTATCTATCTGTTAATTTATTCTCCACTGTTCAAAATCAACAAATTCCAGCCAGATACATTCTGAAACTTGGTCAGGCTATGTCTACTAAGGTATATTTTGAGACCCCTTTAGGTGCTTCTTCCAAGATGAGAGAAATTCTGTAGAGATCTTTTCTTCTATGAGTTTTGAATCTCTTTTTTTTATTTTTGTGGGACGATGGGGGTTAAATGACTTGCCCATGGTCACACAGCTAGTAAGTGCCAAGTGTCTGAGGCCGGATTTGAACTCAGGTACTCCTGAATTCAGGGCCGGTGCTTTATCCACTGTGCCACCGAGATGCCCCCCTTTTTTTCGGGGCAATGGGGGTTAAGTGACTTGCCCAGGGTCACACAGCTAGTAAGTGCCAAGTGTCTGAGGCTGGATTTGAACTCAGGTACTCCTGAATCCAGGGCTGCTGCTTTATCTACTGCACCACCTAGCTGCCCCAGTTGAATCTCTTTTATTGTGCTTTGATACATTTAATAAATTCAAAAGAAAAAAAGTTTGACACTTTAAAAAAA
The DNA here is from genome assembly GCF_019393635.1 of Dromiciops gliroides. Classification (NCBI taxonomy): domain Eukaryota; kingdom Metazoa; phylum Chordata; class Mammalia; order Microbiotheria; family Microbiotheriidae; genus Dromiciops; species Dromiciops gliroides. The sequence goes on along the minus strand of NC_057866.1, from coordinate 238,020,166 downwards.
CTCACTGACAAGAACTTAAGCTTGGAAACATCTGTATTCTGAAGGGCTGATCTTGACTTAATGAAGAATATTGATGTTGTAACAAATAAATTTTTAATAAAGTGAGTTATAAGATTTGGTTGGGAGTAGTTAGGAATAATTATGCAACAGCAACCATAACCAGATGAGTCTTTCCAAAGGGGAGCACAGATGGTAGTGGCCCAATGTGAACATGACCACAGTATTAATTTTCTTCCTTTTACCCTCCATCCCTCTATCCCTCTCCCTCCTTCTCTTCCTCCCTCCCATCCTTCCTCTCTTCCTTCCATCCTTCCTTCCCTTAAAGAAAGAAGGAAGGAATGGAAGGAAGGAAGGATGGAAAGGAGGAAGGAAGGAAGGAAGGAAGGAAGGAAGGAAGGAAGGAAGAAAGAAAGGAAGAAAGAAAGAAAGAAAGAAAGAAAGAAAGAAAGAAAGAAAGAAAGAAAGAAAGAAAGAAAGGAAGGAAGAAAGAAAGAAAGAAAGAAAGGAAGGAAGAAAGAAAGGAAGAAAGGAAGGAAGGAAGGAAGAAAGGAAGAAAGAAAGAAAGAAAGAAAGAAAGAAAGAAAGAAAGAAAGATGAAAGAAAAAAGATAAAGAAAGGAAGGAAGGAAGGGGGAGGATGGAAAAAGAGAAGCAGGGATAGAGGGAGGAAGGAAGAAAACAAGGAAGGAAGGAAGGAAGAAAAGGGGTGGGGAGACTTCCTATTGTAGTGTGGCGGAATAATTTATCTATACATGGATTTCTGCCAGGAATCACCCCAACAAAAGTATTTAAGAGGAAACTCCATGAGGAAATATAGCTTTAGCAAGTATCAAAGCATCTAAAAATATACCTTAGAAGATTTACATTCTGAGCATTTCAACATTGTTAAACAAGTTCAGAACACTGAGAACAGAAATATCAATGGAGTTAATAAGTGGCATTTCTAGTTCACGAATACAACTCCACTGTGAATGATGTCATGCATTTTGCACCATTCTTGATACTGCTGTTTGGGCAAGAACTATGGCTACCTACTGACATATGCTTTGAAATCTCAGAAGGTGGAGAAGATGCAAACCCAACCAGTACCTATCTTGGCAGGAAGAGTGACTGAAAGAAGTCTACCAGCCAATGATGACTTCTGTTCAGAGGAGTTCTGACAAATAAACCACAGTATGATACTTGAATCCTTTGTTAAGAACTTCAGTAAGGTGACAGTTTTGCTGAGAAAATTTGTTGTTCAAGTGGCATATGAGTTAGCTGACTGATGGAAGCCACTTCATAAGAAGTACCTTAGAAATTGAGCAATTCATTGGTGTTCACAATCATTGAAGAGAGTGGCAGTCCTGTAAAGACTATGCATCCCAGCTCCCTATAGTCCACAGTCTGCAGGAAATCATCAATGGACTATCTAAGCAGACTCTTAGGGCAAGAGACGGCAAGTGAGTGTAAGAAAGCCTGTCTGAGCCAGAGAGATGTTTCAAGTGAAAATGACACTGGGCTCAATGACTCAGTACTTTAGAATGAGGATGGCTCTTGCTTTAGTCAATAGCGAAGACTGATACCAGAGAGAGTTAGTTCCTTTCCTGCTTAGAACTTCAAGGCACAGAGCTGACACACAATATTTGGAAATGCTGAAAGTCAGCTGGGTCATTGAAAAGTTGAAGTCTGGAGATGCTGTCCTATGGAATGGAGGACGTTGACCATTGGTTGATGCTACCAACCAGTTCAAGTCTCAGTGCAAAAAGCTCAGCAGGCAGGGCTGTGCTGGAGCCCATGTATACCATCTTTGAAGAGCCAGTTGTTAAATGCTCAGCGTAAGCATTTATATCTCAGAAAACGGCAAACATTACAAATCAGGGTTTGATTTATTGTTTTGTTGATTCTTTACAGTTAAGAAAGTGAAGGAGAAAATGTCAATAATGCAGATTAATTTTAAAAGCATGCCTTTATTTCTTTTCCTCGGGGAGCTGGTTGTTAAGTATTTACCAGCACACCACTGTGACAGCGAGTAACAAAAGGAATAAAAGCATTCAACCTGTGACCTGTGACTGTAACTTGATATTGCAATAGAAGCAGGAGGAATGATTAAATACACAGTCAGAAGACCATCAAACAATCAATCAATGAGTATTTCTTAAGCATCCACTGTGTCAGGCACTGGAGATACAAATACAATGCTTGAAACAATCTTTTCTTTTTAATTTATGGAATAAAACAAGCATTTCCATAACACAGTATAATAAAAAGATGATTGAACATGAAACTGCAATCAGTAAGACAACTTACTATTCTTTTAAAATATATTATAGGGGCAGCTAGGTGGCACAAAACACCAGCCCTGGATTCAAGGGGATCTAAGTTCAAATCTTACCTCAGACACTTAACACTTACTAGCTATGTGACCCTGGGCAAGTCACTTAACCCTCATAGCCATGCCACTTTTTTTCCTCTTTTTTCTTCCCTTCCCCCCTGCCCTAGAGATGGCTATCATTAGATGCAAATAGGCATAAATAATAAATAAATAAATAATGGCCAGCATTTTGAGTACTCGAAATTTGCAAAGTGCCTTACATATGTTATTTCATTTGATCCTCACACAACCCTATGAACTAGATGCTTATTATTCCCATTTTAGAGTTGAGGAAACTGAGGCTTAGAATAGTAGTAGTACAGCTAGTAAGTGTCTGAAGCCAGATTCAAACACAGATCTTTATGAATCTATTCATTATGTTACTTATCAGCCTAATCCTAGGTTCATTCAGATTATCTGCTGAAACTTTACTTGATAACTTTATTATATATTTAAAAGGAATAATGAATCATACATACTAGATTTGCAATTTCATGTGAAATCAACTTTATAAAAATTGTTATGTTATGGAAATGCTTCTTTTATTCCATAAATTAAAAATTAAATAAATAAAAATAAAAATAGAAGAATTCACTGTGAGTTCCAAAACTTGCCTGATCCTTTTTTAAAAAATTAATAAAGTATTTTATTTTTTCTGTTACATGTAAAGATAGTTCTCAACTTTTGTTTATACAAGCTTTACAATTTCAGATTTTTCTCCCTCCCTCCCCTCCCTCCTCCCTCCCCTAGACAGCAGGTAATCTGATATAGGTTTTATATATATATATATATATATATATATACACACATAATAACATTAATCCTATTTCTGCATTAGTCGTGTTATAAGAGAAAAAAATCAGAGCAATGATGAAAAACCTCAAAATAGCAAAAAAACCAACAGCATCAAAAACAAAAGAAATAGTATGGTTCATTCAGCATCTATACTCCGCAGTTCTTTTTTTTCCCCTTGGATTTGGAGATCCTCTTCTATGAGTTCCCTGGAACTCTTCTGTACCATTGCATTGGTGAGAAGAATATAGTCCATCACAGTAGGTCAACACTCAATGTTGATGTTACTGTGTACAATGTTCTTCTAGTTCTGCTCATCTCACTCATCATCAGCCCACGCAAGACCCTCCAGGTTTCTCTGAACTCCTCCTGCTCATCGTTTCTTATAGCACAATAGTATTCCATTGTATTCATATACCACAACTTGTCCAGCCATTCCCCAATTGATGGGCACCCCCTCAACTTCCAATTCCTTGCCACCATGTAAAGAGCAGCTATAAATATTTTTTTACATGTGGGTCCCTTTCCCCCTTCCATGATCTCTTTGGGAAAAAGACCCAAAAGTGGTATTGCTGGGTTTCAAAGGGTATGCACAGCTTTATAGCCCTTTGGGCATAATTCCAAATTGCTCTCCAGAATGGTTGGAGCCTGATCCTTTTTTGTCTCTAACTTTTACTGGCTGAGAGGAACAGTGAAGGGAAAGGGGAGTAGATAAGAGCTGAAACTGATTGGGTAACTGATTGTTTCAATAAACCAGATGACCATTAAGAGTGAATTGTTGGGTATAGAGATATATAGATATAACCTATATCAGATTACCTGCTGTCTAGGGGAGGGGGGAGGGAAGGGTGGGAGGGAGAAAAATCTGAAATTGTAAAGCATGTATAAACAAAAGTTGAGAACTATCTTTACATGTAATGGAAAAAATAAAATACCTCATACATAAAAAAAAAATAAATAAATAATTAAATTAAATTTTAAAAAATGAAGGAATATTAGCAGTTATTCACATTGATAGCATTTGCAATTATAAATACCATTTAGAGTAAAAGTCTTAACCTATGTATTCATGTTTGTAGACTATTTGGTAATCTGGTGAATCCTATAACCCCTTCTCAGAAAAAAAAATGTTTTTAAATGGATAAAATAAAATTCAAATGATTACAAAGGGAAAAAAAAAAAAGAGTGAATTGTTGGGGCAGCTAGGTGGTGCAGTGGATAGAGCACCGGCCCTGGATTCAGGAGTACCTGAGTTCAAATCCAGCCTCAGACACTTGACACTTACTAGCTGTGTGACCCTGGGCAAGTCACTTAACCCCCATTGCCCCGAAAAACAAACAAACAAAAAAACCCCTCAATCTAAGCAGGAAGATCTTGTCAAGGTACCAGTGGACCTCCTCCTTCTGTTTGTGCAACTCATGTCATGAGATGGGAACTTAAAGATTAGAGATGAGAGGGATGATGTATTTTGGCAATTATGGGTACATTCCCGATGGGGTTTGGGAAGTTAGTTTAGTCACCAATGGATTTTGAAGATATCAGGAGAGAAAATACTCCTCCCAGGTGGTTGCAGTGCCATCTGGTGGCCATACACCACACCACACTCCGTCAGTTCTGGAGTAGCAGAGGCCAAGAACCAGATGCATTGTCATACTGACAACCCCAATACGATGCTTGCCCCAAGCACTCACTGCCCACACACAACAGCTGTCACAATGAGCTACCACAAAGCAGAATGGGCTTCCTTGGAAGGCAGTGGATTCCTCTAGATCAGAGATCTCCAAACAAAGGCCTGGTGGGTGTACTGAAAGAAGGATCCCGGGCTCCGATTCTGGGATTCTCTGAACAACGATCTGGTCTTTCCCTCAAGAAGTTTATAATCTAGCAGGAGAGGAAGTCAAATCACAATGTACAATAAAAAGTCACTACGTGCCAAGTGACACGAGCGGCACAAATGAAATGAGGCCTGGACCTTGTTGCTAAGAGCTTCACCGGACCTTTATTTTCTTTCCCCACTATATTTATTTTCATCCTGAACTTAAGAAACACAAATAAATTGGGCCTTTCTATATACATAGTAGAACATGAAGCTGCACAGATGGTGTACGACTGCTTTTCTTTTTAAGTACTTAATCATTTCAATCTGGAGCTTTCAAAACTGCCT